>NC_056600.1:23740151-23744148 GCF_018340385.1 Cyprinus carpio | reverse complement strand
CATCACGACATGGACCGTCCTTTTCAGTGCATTCCTTCAAAAAGAAACTCCTCCAAACTTCTGCCTAAGTCAAGTCAAGTCACCTTTATTTTTATACGCTTTAAACAAAACAATTGTTCAAAGCAACTCAAAAAACATTAATAAGGGAAAACTGGTGCAATTGCAAAGGACGTTTTTGGGAGTTCTATTTAATCAGTGAGTTGCAAAAGTTCACCAAAAAATTTTCAAGAAAAAGAACTTAATAAATATAATAGTTCTGGGTATGTGGAATAATCTGAGTACAACAAAAACCCCAAGACCTACCAAAAACAAGATGGAGAAATTTGGACAAAACATTTGTGAAAAATTAAAAAATTCCACAAAAAAAAGTCAAGGAAAATTATGATTCAAGTTCAAGATTCAAGATTTTTTTTTGTCAATACACAATTATATAGGATTATAACCAGCAGTGAAAAAGTGGTCAGGTCCCCTCCAGGACAGGCAATATTAAGAAAAAATACAGATGAAAATAAATAATTAGTATGAAAGAATGAAATAAAAGTAAACAATAAAAATATAAGAATAAATATAAAAAAAAATGTATACTGTAGAATTTAAAATAAAATGGAAAAAATGTGCATGAAAGTAACTGTTCTTAATATTTTAAAATCACAGGGATTTACAAGAGGCAATGTGCATATGGCATTATACTGTAGTCTTAAATTAAGATACACGGAATGACAAGAGGCAAATGTGCAAAAAGGTTGACACTTTTGTTGTCTATGTGAGGTAGGAAGATGAAATCTTTTGATAAAGTCATATTAAGTGGAGACATGAAAAATGTTAAAAGGTGGTTTTTAGTTTAGGAGCCGATGGCCTGGTTTTTGCCCTAGAAAGAAGCGCTTTCCAGATGGGAGCAAAGTGAAAAAATGGTTTTGGGGGATGAGTCCCGATGATTTTAAAAAGGGTCTGCTTTTTCAGCGTTTGAGGTAGTGTCCGCGAGAGGGGAGAGCAAACCCTAAAATGCGCTCAGCTAAAAACAACTTTGCAGGGGTTTGCGTCTTACGGGCGTTCCCATACCAAAGAGATACCCTGAGCAAACACTTTCTAGGCCCCGGGGAAAGAAAGTTTTTTGGATTTCTGGTGAGACCGGAATTTCAGCTATCACACAGTGGTACAGTTTTGCCTGGGTTTTTTAACCCTGGTTTTTAATGTGGGTAGTCCAAGTGGGGCCTCGGAGATGTTTTCACCAGGGGGACTGAAGCTGTACCTTCCAAGGGGCCGCTGATCTAAGGGAGTTAGGGCTGGCTGCTCTTCCCGAAGTCAACAAACAGCTCTTTGTTTTGCCCATTCAGAGGAGAGACAATTGTCCTGGACCCGATGCTATTTTTTTTACCTCATCCCAAAATCGGCTCATTATTGTTGTGAATAGATAAAAAAGCAGCCTTTTCATAGTTCCGTTTTTGCGTCATGTTGGGAGAAGGCAGGATGTAAAAGAGACCATCAGGGGATCTGTTTGGGGCGATAAACAAAGAAGGGGTCAAAGTATCCGGGGTGGAGGAGCAGATGACGTTTTAACCCGTCCTCGAAGACCTTTATGACTACCCTACGAAAAAGAAGTTTATTCAAGTGTGCTATTAGTATACTTCTTTTAAAAAAAAAAATAGGAAAGTATGCTTTTAGTTTACTTTTTATGTACTTCTCAGAAATGGGCTTTATGTACTTCTCAAATATACTTAAATGACATTTAAGTATACTTTACTTTAAATTACAAAAAGTCTAAATATACTTGAACTAACTTAAGTATACTTAATAAAATAAACTTGAAGTATACTACTTTTTGGTAAGGGTATTGATGTGAGGGCAACTGGACGATAGTCATTCAGACAAGAGGGGGTTCTTGTTCTTAGGGCACAGGGATGATGACAGATTTTTTGAAGGAGGTGGGAACCACGATGTAGCAAGAGCCTCATTAAAAATGATGTAACAAACCAAGCGAGCTGATTCAGCACAGGAACGCAGGATACGGCCAGGAAAATCCCCATCAGGTCCGGCTGCTTTTCACTGTCGTTCACTCACTTTAGCAAAAGGGCCCCTCGGAACCTCGTTCCTCCGACACGGTGATTACATGATTATCAGTGCTCTGACTGGCTGCTTCCTGACGCGCTGATCGGACAGACTCGTGCTGCTTAGATTGCTTTCAAAGCGGCCGTTTATAGGAAAGTGTTTAGCTCGTCCAGCCAGCCGACGGATTCTGCTCTCACCTCTGCAGAGGGATTTATTTCCCAAAGTGCACAGATGGTCCTTAGTCCTTGCCACATGCGTCGGGACTCATTTTGCTGGAAATGAGACTCTTTTCGTTCCTGCACATCTGTGTTTGTGAGGCCTTACTGCGGCGTCAGAGGAGCATAGCACGATGCTTTGTACTCGCTCATGGTTCCCGACAAAAGGCCGGCGTTTGTAAGCAGCCGTGCATTTGTTTACTGCTGAATGGAATTGTTCGTCCACCCAAGGTTTCTGCTTAGAGAAGGTTCACTATAGTTAATTGTATCCGTTCGCTTGTTCGGCTAGTGTGTTGACAAAAGCTTAATGCTACATCCATGCCACTCACTGACGTAAGATGAACTGGCCCGAAACATGTCCCCAGTCTACGTCATCAAGATCCGACTGTAGCATTGCTTCTGAGTGGGTGGACCAGTTGTTCACCACACTCTGCCAACGGGGATCTGAATGAGCGCTTGGTTATATTCTGGTGTGAGGAAAATGGTGGCTGCGTCCGAATATTGACGAAAGCCGGTAGTGAGCGAGATTTGTAGGCATGTCTTACACTGAGTGTAGCAAACGATCCAGTGTATTCGGTTCCTCTGGTTGGCCAGGATACATGTGGATAAAAAATTGGGAATAACATGCCTGAGGTTGGCTTTGTTGAAGTCCCCAGCGATTGATAACAGCAGAGTCAGGATGTATTGTTGATGTTGACGCGGAGTGCATCGTGAACCGTTGACAAAAGCAAAGCCAGTGTCTGCGTGTGGCTGGGATGTAAACAGCAGAGATGATGATCGATGAAAGCTCCCGGGGGAGATTAGAAATGGGCGGGCCAAATTAATGGGTAAACTGTTCCAGATGAGGCGAGCAGGAGCGCCGACAGGAGTGGAGATATTCCTGGGGTCACACCATTTCTTGTTAATCATGAAACACACTCCACCACCTTGGATTTACGCGGCCTCGGCTGTCCTGTCCATCGGTTAAACAGAGAGAAGTTTTCACAGACGGCTCGTTACAGCAGTGTACGGTACCGAGGGGGGGGGAGCCATGTTTCAGACAAACAAAGGATGTTACAGTCCCTTATGTCCCATTGTAACTTATTCTCGGCTCTAAGATCTTCCATCTTATTCTCCAGATACTTGGACATTGGCGAGCAGAATGCTCGGTAGTTAGAGGAGGGACTGTGAGCATCTTTTCCTCAGTCTGTTGCGGATCCCAGCACGTTTCCCCAGCCGTGATCTGATCAAACAAAAGCTACAAACTTATGAAGGACATAATTAAAAAAGTCAAAATCCACTTGACTTCCCAATTACATATAAAGAATTGACAAACAAACTCAAAAGCAAGAAATGTAAGAAATCTTGTGGTGCTGACCAGCATTCTAGGTGAAATGCTGAAACACAGCACACCTGAGCTTCAGACAGCTGTGCTCAAATTATTCAGCACTGTACTTAGTTCAGGCTGCTTTCCTGACATCTGGAGCCGAGGACTCATTACCCACTATTCATAAAAGTAGAGGGACAAATTGGACCCTAATAATTTCAGAGGCATTTGTGTGAGCAGTACATCTGGGAAGTTATTTAGCAGTATTTTAAACCATTAGAATGGTAAACTTTCCTTAACGAGCACGATGTCCTGAGGCCCGAGTCAGATTGGCTTCCTTCCAAATCACAGAACTACTGAACAACATCTACACCCTACACACCCTAATCAATAAACACGGTAAACAGACCCAAAAAAATTTGAAAATATG
>NC_056600.1:23717651-23735151 GCF_018340385.1 Cyprinus carpio | reverse complement strand
CAGGGACATTGACAATGGCCCTTTGTCCAGTGACATTCCTTCCCCTTCTTCTGGTTTTACTGAGATTAAAGCCCACCTCATCCACATAAATGTATTCATGGACAATGGCATGGGCTTCCATCTCCAAAACTCTCTGTAAAAAACACATGAATATGTTAGATCAGTATATGCACAACCGAGTAGCCTGGTTTTGTAGGTGCAAGTCTGATATATTGGAGGAATGCATTACATTCACAAAGTCATGTCGAAGATTCTTGACTCTGTCACAGTTCCTTTCAAAAGGGACCCTGTACAGCTGTTTCATTCTCATTAGATTTTTCTAGAGGACACAGTGTATTGTTGAGGCACTCACAGCATTTATGTTCGCAAAAATTGTGGCATCATTAAGGATATGGTTGCGTATTTCACAGATTGTAATAGCATTATTGGCCAAAACCAAATTCACAATAGCCGTCTCCTGCACTTCAGTGAACATGTGACCTCGCCCACCATGAATCCTTTGCCTTTCCACTCTGTAAAAGATTCAGGAACAGTAAGTGTGTGCCATAAACTGTAACAATATATATAATATTTAACAATATGGTCAGATTGTCTTAAAGTTGGCTGTTTTATTGTACAGTTTGATACCTTACCAAACTGTGACCAATGCCATGCACTGTAGTAAATGAATGCAAGGGTTACTACAGTAAAATATATTTATTTATAGTATAGGCCTACTGTTGTTATGGTAAAAAAAGCTATTATGTGTACATTAGAACATGTGTACATTACATTAGATTGTTACATACCTGTTCTCATTTCTAAAGGTTCGAATTATACCCGCCACAGTAAATCTACTCAGATTAGGCTGGACTCTCAGTCCAGCCTCTCTCATTGTTAAACCATGGTTATCACATGATCGACTACTGTAGCCCTAATCTCATTTGAGACCACTCTTCTTGTTCCTTGTCCTCCATTTCTGACTCGTCCTCTTCCAGCTCTTCTTACTCTGTCTGCATTGTTTGCATCCATTGTCCAAAAGCTATTACTTGACCTTTGGCCTATTTATAGGGCACTACTTAAGTTATGATTGGTTGTTGTTAAGTAAAGCAACAAGTGTTTGCGCCACTACTTAAGTTATTGTGAGGCACTGATGAATTAGTGTGGCATTTTGATTGGTTGTGTTTATAAAAGGAAATCAAGAAACTTCCCCCGTCAGATTTTTGTGTGTTGAATAGAAAATTGTGTGGTGTGTTTTGCAAAAAGTGTTTAATGAAATTGAAAACTGAGTAAAAGGCCAAAAATTAGTGTAATGGTTTGCAGATTTAGTGTGTGGTTCTGGTGTTTGAGTGTCAGGTTTTAGAAATTGTGTGACAAGTAATAATTTTGTGTGTAAGCAGTTGAAAAAAAAAACTGTAATATTAGAAATATTATCTGCTGTTGTTATTTTTATTGTATTGATCTATTTTTTGTATTTATTGTCTCCTTTGATGGTGTAATAATATTTTAGATTTTATTCTGTATCTAAATGCTTTGACAATACTGTAACTCAAATGTCATGCCAATAAAGCTGCTTTTAATGCAACTTGAACTTGAACTTGAGAGAGAGAGAGAGAGAGAGAGAGAGAGAGAGAGACAAGACAGCAGGTGAATGTGTGTGTGTGTGTGTGTGTGTGTGTGAGAGAGAGAGAGAGACAGCAGGTGAATGTGTGTGTGTGTGTGAGAGAGAGAGAGAGAGAGAGAGAGAGAGAGAGAGAGAGCAGGTGAATGTGTGTGTGTGTGTGTGTATGTGTTTGTGTGTGTGAGAGAGAGAGAGAGAGAGAGACAGCAGGTGAATGAATGTAGTGTTTCTGACCTCAGTGTGTTACACTACTGTCCTCCAAAGTGATCCTTAGTATGCTTGTGTGTGTCTATGTAAGTTAAAGACTGTGGTATCAAATGTTCACACATTCTAATTTGTTACAGTTTAATATTTCTAAGGTGTTATTCCATTCTATTACTGTGATGTTAATTTAATTATTATTATTGGTATTATCTTATTATTTTTTTATAGATAGATACCCCAATAACGCACATAGGGCAGAATTAGGCTGATTCCCATTGATTATTATGCATAAAAGATCCCTCAAATTCTGGATGCATCTTAAATCAAGTCCCACAGAATTGCTACATTTTCAAGCGCTACAAACCTGAAATGACTGTGAATTTAAATTCACAGTCTTTATGTAAAGCTCTTATTCTTCTTCAGCTTCTTGCAATAAGCAGAGTTTTGTTATCGGTCTGTCCAACTGACATGTTTTTGTCTGAACACAAGGACGTCGAACAATACCAGAAGCATCTGGTGTAGTCTTGAGGATTCTTCCCATAATCCAAGAATTTCTTGGGGCAGAATTATCCACAATGAGAACAATGTCTCCCGGTACCAAGTTTCTTTTCAATTTCTGCCACTTCTGTCGCTCCTGCAATAGTGGCAGGTATTCCTTAGTCCATCTTGCCCAAAAAAGGTCTGCCATATATTGAATTTGTCTCCATCTTCGGCGAGAATAACAGTCATCTTTCATAAAAAAACTCCTGGTGGCATGACTGGTTGTTTTTTCATCAGCAAGAGATGATTTGGAGTCAGAGGCTCCAAGTCATTTGGGTCATCTGACGCTATAGTAATCGGACGGTCATTTATAATGGCTTCAACTTCACACAAAACTGTGTGAAGCCCCTCATCGTCTAATATCTGTTGATTCAAAACAGAATTCAAAATCTTTCGAACTGTGCGGATTTGTCTCTCCCACACTCCTCCTTGATGCGATGCTGTAAGGGTATTGAAGATTCCACTTGATTCCTTTTTGGACAAGAACTTTGGCTATTTTGGACTGATCTAATTCTGGATGGCTTCTTTAAGCTCTCTTTCAGCACCAAGGAAGTTCGTACCATTGTCCGATCGTACTGTAGACACCTGCCCCCTCCTGCAGATGAAGCGTCGTATGGCATTTATGCATGATGAGGTATCAAGACTGTTGGCCACCTCAAAATGAACTGCTCTTACAGTCAGACATGTAAACAGCACTCCATACCTCTTCACAATGCTGCATGCTCGCTTTATTAAGAAGGGACCAAAAATAATCCACACCCTACATGTGTAAAGGGATGATCATCTGGCAAAAGACGATCTCTCAGTAGTTCTGCCATTTTCTGGTCATTGATTCTGGCATTTAACCTTCTACACACCGTGCATTTAGAAATCAGCTTTCAAATGGCTGTGTTGGCAGCTCTAACCCAAAACTTGTTTTGTAGTTTTGCAAGGATTTGATTTCTGCCGCTATGGCCTGTGTTTCTATGTATATCTTTCAGAATCAAAGAAGTTATATGCTGCTTTTTGTCAAGAATCGCTGGATGCTTAGCAGTTTCTGGCATTGCAGACTTATTTAAACGACCACCTACTCAGAGTATGCCGTCTTGCACTACTGGATCCAGTTTGGACAGAGGGCTATTTCTTTTGACATGTTTACCGCTTTGCAAAGACTTGAATTCGTCTGGAAATGTCTGTCTTTGGCTGTAGCGAATCAGACTCAGTTCTGCATCTGCATCTTCCACATCTTCTACTGAAAGAGGTTTTTTTCGGTCAGTGTCTGTTTCAGCTTGAACATTTGAGTTTGCAAATGAGCTTGTTGTTTGCCTGGATCACCTTCTGTCTGACTTATGATAGCTTGAATTTCGCATCTCTTGTTTGATAGGTGCTGTAGTAGTTTCCTTCAGACGTAACATCCAAGCGATAGCCCTCTTCAACCTGTACCATTCTGAATAATACTGTCAGTTATCCATAGGTTTCCCTTTTCCTGTAGCACTGACACAATTTACTACAGCTGATTTTTTCAATTCTACATCCATTGCACTTGCCTGATCTGGTCGCAAAGGCCATTCATTCTCATGTTTGCAAAGGAATTCTGGTCCTTTGATCCAATTTCGCTTTTTCATAAAGTTTTCTACTTTGATGCCTCTAGATGCCATGTCTGCTGGGTTTAGTGATGTGCCAACATATCTCCACTGTGAAGGCTCAGAAGCTTCTCTGATGAAGGAAACTCTATTGGCAACAAATGTTTTAAACCGTGAGGCTTCATTCTCAATGCATTGCAATACTGTGAGGCTATCAGTCCAAAATACAGAGTCTTTAAGTTGTAACTGAAGCTCTTGTTTTAACATTCTATTCATTTTCGCTGCCACCACTGCTGCCGCAGTAAACTCCATTCCAGGGATTTGTACCTGTTTCAGTGGCGCAACTCTGCTTTTACCCATTACGAATGAACAGAGTTTTTCTCCACGCTCATTTGTGAGTACTAGATAGGAAACAGTTAAATATCCATTTTCACTTGCATCTGAGAAATGATGTAATTGGGCAGACTCTGTGGGTCCAAAGTTGTTTGGCTTGAAGCATCTGCTTACACTGAAGTCTGACAGTTGTTGTATGTCCTTTTGCCAACTGAAACATTGTTGTGCTTGCTTTTCTGGCATATTCTGATCCCAGCCCAGTTTATCTTTGCACAGTTATCTTAAAAATGAGTTTTGCTGGAAGGATACAGGGTGATACAAGACCAAGAGGATCGTATATAGAGCTCACTACAGAAAGCATTCCTCTTCTCGTAGCAGGTCTCTCTTGTAAAAAATTGAAATCTAAGTCCTTGACTTCTTTGGATTTTTCCGTTTCTGGAAATGATAACAGTACTGATCTGCTATTGCTCACCCATTTTGTCAAGTGGAATCCACCTTTAGAGCACATGGATATCAGACTTTGTGATAATTTGATCGCTGCATCCTCAGAGGCGACAGATTTTAAGCAATCGTCCATGTAAAAGTTTTGGAGAATAGTATTGGCGGCTTCAGCTATTTTTAACTTTGTTATTTATTTATTTATTTATTTATCAGGGACAATGCAGCGCACATTGTTACATACATAATTATCATAGACAAAGCCATAACAAAATGTGTAAATGTGTTGCATAAAAGGTTTCTAGCCAGTAGGCTAATTTGCAACCCCAGTCCCTGGTCAGGCCTTTCTAAAAACATAAAAAACTACGTAGTGTAAACTACACAATCATGCAACAAATATCCTTATAAACATTAACATTAACATTTTACACAATCCCGACCACATTACACTACACAACACAACACAACCACATCATATCCAGCACAGACAATACATTGCAGCAAAAAATGAGTCAATGTCCACATATTTGATTTTCTTTCAGCCAGTGTTTCACCTTTCTATTAAATGTTTTCAGGTTGGTTTCTGTTTTTATTCCGTTGGTAAATCATTTCCAAAAATGGGTCCCTATCACTGAAAAACTTGAGTGGCCAAAAGTGGTTTTGCGCCCCTCTGCTATGCAGTTACCACCCGCTGCTCTCCTAGTGGCAACTCCCCTTGTGTTTATTTTTGTCACAAAAGGACAGAGTACGGCTGGAGCTTGATTATTTATACATTTAAAAATCAGCTTAAGAAAAGAGAACTTAATAAAACTCTCAAAATTTAAAAGCTTGTATTTCTGTACAATCAAACAGTGATGCCACATAATTGGTTTCTGATCCATTATTTTCAGTGCTTGTTTGGTATAATGACATGATGTGTTTGACTGTTGTCTGGGAGGCTTGGCCCCATACAGTAACACAATAAGATAAATGAGAAAGTATCATAGCATGAAAAAACAGCAAAGCTGCTTTGACAGGTAAATGATGCCTAATCATTCTAAAAAACAGTTTAGGTTTGTCCGAACAGTCTTACAGAGTTTGTTAATGTGTGTATTGAATTTGAGTTGGGGATCCAGAATAATACCTAAAAATTTTAATTCCTCAACTTCCTCTATGGCTTCTTGATCTATTTTAATTGTACATTTAATTTTTCCTCTAATTGAGAAGCACATAGATACCGTCTTTTTGAAGTTAAGCGTCAGATGATTTTCTTTAAGCCACTGGGATATACCCTCCATTTCCTTAGTGAGGGTCTCTGCTACTATAGTTGGTGTCCTAGCTGAAGCATAAATTACTGTATCGTCAGCATACATTTGGCAGTTGGCTGACTGACAGCATGTAGGTAAGTCGTTTATATATAGACTAAAGAGCAGAGGCCCCAAAATGGAGCCCTGTGGAATACCCATTGTGGATTGTAATGATGTTGAGAGTTCGGTGTTTATTTTAACACGTTGCTCTCTATGCTCCAAATATGATGCAAACCAGCCGATAGCATGTTCAGAGAAGTTGAAGGTGGTAAGTTTATTCAATAGTATGTTGTGGTTCACGGTGTCAAAGGCCTTTTTTTAGGTCTATAAACACAGCTCCCACAACATTACCCTTGTCCAATTTACTCTTAATGTTCTCGGTAAGGTAGCAATTAGCCATTTCTGTAGAATACCCCTGCTCTGAATCCAAACTGTTTAGAATTGATAAGTTTGTTACCTTCAAGATGTTCTACTAACTGTTCTATGATAATTTTCTCTAGAATTTGGAGAAAGCCGGCAGTATTGAGATTGGCCTGTAGTTGCTTGCTTGATTCTTTGCGCCAGCCTTGAAAATCGGTGTAATAATAGCTTGTTTCCAACTTTGTGGGAATTTGCCCACTCTGATGGAAAGGTTTACAAGGTGGGTTTACAGGTTTAATTAAAGCAGAGCAGTAAGTTGTAATAAAGGAAGTGTCCAACCCAAATACATCCTTTGCCTTAGATTTTTTAATTTTATTAATAATTGTATGTACTTTTTCCTGACTAACCTCTTTAATTTGAAAAAGATCTGATTGGTCAGACTTTGTAGTCTGTGATAGGTTTGCTGGTTCAAAAGTCTTAGCAAGCTCCTCAACAGACTGAATAAAAAAAATTATTAAGTTCATTTGCAATAGCTGAATTGTTAGTACTGATAACTCCATTCACTTCCAACTCAGCTATTGTTTTTTTGTTGACTAGGCTTAAGTTTAGTAAGGCTATTGAGGTGCTTCCAAAGGGATGCACTATTTCCTTCCGAATCCACTATTTCCTCTGTTCTTCCATCCATTTCCATCCATTGCAGCAATTGGTTCTTGTCTGAAACGGTTCAGTACACCTATAAGAGTGTTGGTTAGGTCAGGTCCCTGCAACAATTGATTATTCAGTGAGAAGTTCTGGTAGGTCGCAGTGCAGTCAAAACACAACTTTAATTTTGTTCTTTTTGGATGATATATCCCGTGATGTGGAATATACCACACTCTGTCTGTGCATTCCAGTTGTTCTGAAGGGACTTTTCTTTTTTAGCATAGCCTTTATCAGTTATGTCTGCCATAAAAGCTTTACAGTCTTTGTGACACTCTTGGTTCTTGCTGAGCTTTCTTTTAAGACTGATGGCTCTCTGTTATGCTATGCATCTGTTGTTTGGCATCTTGACAGGATCTTTCTTAAAGGGTAGTCCAATACAGTAATGTCCATCTTTTATACTGTACTGATTGTTCAACAGACTGCATGATCTTCAGATCTACTTGTGACATTTCATTTTTGTCACTGTAATTGCGTTCAGGAAAGTCTGCATGAATTGGTCTACCAACAGTGTTTCAATGTCTGACACTGCAATCCTGTTCACAGTGAAACTTCGAATTCTGACCTAGTCTGACTCTGCACTCACATCTGTTCGCAAAAGTCCATTAACAATCCATCCAAGTGCCGTCATGATAGCATACGGTCCATTTCCTTCACTGTTTATTAATCGCCACGGTTCTATGGCCTTGTGCACATTGGCGCCAATCAGCAAGCCTACCTCGGCATTGAGATGAGGAAGGTTAACTTGTCTCAAGTATGGCCATTTTTCTAGGTCCTGTTGATGAGGGATATTTTCCTTTTTTACAGGAATCTCTTTCTGAGTGAAAAACCTTAGGAAGTTCTATGTAGTCTTCGCTTTCCAAACCACTTATTTCCAGGTCTGACAGAATATGACTATGTACAGGTTTTTCTTGTCCCATAGTACGAAGAAGAATCTCCGTTTTTCTGCCTCTCAAGTTCAAATCTCTCATTAAAGATTCGGTGCAAAAAGTAGCCGAACTTCCTTGATCAATGAAGGCTTATGTCTTTACTATTTTGTTGCTTTTCTTTGACTTAATCTTCACTGGAACTATGGCAAGAATGCATTCACTGTTTCCGGCCCCAGTGTATCCACAAGTTTCATGGTCTATGGAAGCTGTTCTCCTGCTAGGTTTGTTCTCATCACAACTGCTGGATGTGAGACTGTTTCCTTCGCAATGTGCAGAATGCTCGGGTGCTTCTTGGAACATTCTTGACAAGTAAGTCTTTTCTTGCAGTCTTTGCTTAAGTGTCCTTGTGTGAGACACCCAAAGCACAGTCCTTTTGTTTTCAAAACTCAATTTTATCTAAGTGTGCCTGCTCCGTAAACTTGAAACAGGAATTCAAGGCATGGTTCTTTTCACAGAACAAGCACGTGGCACAAACTGTTTTGTCAAGTTGAGCTTTTGTTTCTTTCTTGCTTGTTTCACTTTCTTTTTTCTGTTCAGTAGAGACACTTGTAACGAAACTACTGCCCTTGGTAGTAACCTTTTTGTGTTTAAAAATCAGAAGCTTTGCTTTTCTTCCCAACATCAGCACTTGTTTACTCCTGAATGTCTCCAAACAAGGGGTCATTTTTTACTTTGGCTTGACGGTCGTTGTATTCCACTAAGTCTGAAAATCTAGCTCTTCTGCCTCTCCGTTCATGAATATCATATGCCACATTCTCCAGTTCTCTCTCATTGTGTAGGGAAGTTTGGAGATTACAACCCTCATGTTAGTAGGGTTGTCCATTTCAGCCATGTACTCTACATCCTGCATAGTGTTGTGGCATCCAATCAAGAAAAGAGCATATGCACTTAGCATCTTCCCATCTTCCGATTTAATCTGAGGCCATTTTAGAGCCTTCTCAATGTACACTGACGCAATTTTGAGTTTGTCACCGTAATGATGTTGCAGTAGCCTTCTTGCTTCTTTACATCCATTTTCTACACTCTATATGTCCATATAACTCCTTACCAGGTCTTGGGGTTCCCACTGGTATATTGCTCAAAATAGAACAGTTTGTCCTTTATTGTTCTCAGTTTTACTGTCTATGCTATTGTCAAAGGCTCGCATAAACGCTCTGAAGTTAAGAGGATCACCAAGAAAGATTGGGACATCCATTTGTGGTAATTGGGACAATTTTTGTTGCTTTACTAGCATTGGTGATCTCATTTTGTCTTTTCATTATTTGAAATAAATTGTCCTCTGAATTTTCAGATTTTGGAAATTTTGACTGGCATTATGTAGTCAAGTTTGGTCAGTAACAGGCTTTTGTTTTCTTCTGGTTGCAGCTTGAGCACCAGAACTTCCATTGTCAATATCTTTCCTAAGTCCCTGCCTTCTTTCATTTACTGCATGCTTTGGTTGAACATATCCATGCATTGAATCACCAGAACTTTCAGGTTCATCATACCACCTTCAGTTTTGCATTAGAAACTGCAATTGCTGTTTGCAATTCTAATTGCTCCAATTTGGCTTTCAGGTTTATCTCTTCTAACTGCAGGGCTTGTTTCTTTTTTAAAGAAGCAGCTTTGGCCAACAGAGCAGCTTTATCAGCCTCTTCTTTCATTCGTAATCTTGAACTTGAACTACTGGATGATAATGCTACAGAACTATGTCCAGCTGATGAACCTGCTCTACTCTTCTTTCTTAATGCTGAAGCAACTTCAGAGACACTGTCACTTGGTTCAATGTCCTTATTTTTTGCAGCACTTACATCCTTTACATGTTCAATCCACTGTTCAGTAGCCAAGAACAAAATCCCTGATTTTTGATGATTTGGGTTCGAACCAGATATGCTGATCATCCTCTTTTTCATCATCCAGCAAAAGCTCTTGGGTGTTTTCATTCGAACTCAATGAACTCTTGGTACAATTAGTGAGCCATTGTTAGAACTTGTTCTATCTTTTCCACATTTCTCATCATTTTCTTTTAGCTTGTCATATTTCTTTCATTTGAATGGTAATCTGAGCCAATTTTTTTGACTTTCTCAAATTGACGAGTCTGTTTTTAAACTCTCCTCTTGCGCTTTATGCGTGTACTTGACCGCCCTCTTGTGGCCACAACTTTATCTGAGTCCGCAATTTCTTCTGCGTCATCCACAAACTCAACAGCGAGGTCAATATCAATTAATTGAAAACGTACGAGTAAAGCTACCTTTTAAGCTGTAGAAAAGTAAAAATTCCAACTTAAGAAACAATTTTGAATGTCTCTATCCAAATAGTCCCGAGTGATCGCCGCATTTGACTAGTTTACTTTCACTTTCGTCCATGCGTTGCAATTATCCCAAACTCGCGGTTTTCTCCGCTCACACATCACGTAATGTTCATGATCCTTGAAATCCTCTCTTCGGTAACCATAGCATCAATCCTGGCAAATCAATTTCCACTTCACGCAATTCCAATGTGAAAGAAGTCTTTTGACTATAATGAAACTGCGATCAAAGCCCTGTTCTTCACCATTTTCATTAAGGGTGTGGCACAAAAGACTTGACGCGTGAATCAAAAACTTTACTTGTAAATGTTTACTTTTTCTTTGTCTTGTTACATTACAAAAGAAATTCAAAAAGAAAGTTACACTTATTCCAGTTTCAAAAATGAGAAATTTTCACGGTCACCAAAGACTGTTTAGTTTCCAACCCTTCCTTCCTTCCGTATACTTCTTCCAAGTTTTTCCAAGAAGATTAGCCCCAGAGTGTCAGAGACACAAAGCAGAGATGGATCCTGACCAAGTGCAGGCTCAGTGAGCACGTCTAGCCATCGAGATGGGCAGACACAGAAAGAGCTGCTTACCCAGAGAGCAGAGAGTGTGTGCTCACTGTCAGACAGGAGAGATCGAGACAGAGACGCACTTCCTCCTTCACTGTCAGAAATGCATGTCCATAAGAAAACCCTACTTCAACAAATTCACCAACTTAATAAAGAACTTTACAGCATTAGTGAAACAGAACAAAATAAAGATACTATAGGAGAGGGACACACAGCAGCACTGGCTGCGAGATGGTACTTGTGGATGTGCCACAGCCTGAGAGACAGCAGGTGAACGTGTGTGTGTGTGTGTGTGTGTGTGTGTGTGTGTGACCTCATGACCTGAACTCAAAGATCTAGGACTTTTTTGGAGTGTGTGATCCAAAACATTTGACCACCATTTGCCTCATGCAGTGCAACAACATCTCCTTCACATAGAGTTGTTCAGGTTGTTGATTGTGGCCTGTGGAATGTTGGTCCACTCCTCTTCAATGGCTGTTGCAAAGTTGCTGGATATTAGCAGGAACTTGAACATGCTGTCATATACGCCGATCCAGAGCATCCCAGACATGCTCAATGGTGACAATGTCCGGTGAGTATGCTGGCCATGCAAGAACTGGGATGTTTTCAGCTTCCAGGAATTGTGTACAGATACTTGGATGTGGTTCCGTGAACTATCGTGCTGCAACATGAGGTGATGGTCGTTGATGAATGGCACAACAGTGGGCTCAGGATCTTGTCACGGTATCTCTGTGCATTCAAAATGCCTTCAATAAAATACACCTGTGTTCGTGACCATAACATACGCCTGCCCCCATAACATAACCCCACCATGGGGCCACTCGATCCACACTGCTGACATCAGCAAACTGCTCACCCACATGACGCCATACACGCTGTCTTGCCATCTGCCCTTCACAGTGGAAAACCGGGATCATCCGTTGAGAGAACACCTCTCCAAAGTGCCAGATGCCATCAAAATTTGCCCACTCAGCATTTCCCCACTCAAGTTGGTAACGATGACAAAACGCAGTCAGATCAAGACCCCGATTTTGAGGACAACGAGCATGCAGATGAGCTTCCCTGAGACGGTTTCTGACAGTTTGTGCAGAAATTCTGATGAAAAAGATGCTGGATGTTGGAGGTCCTGGGGTGGTGTGGTTACACGTGGGTCTGCGGTTGTGAGGCCGGTTGGATGTACTGCCAAATTCTCTGAAACGCCTTTGGAGACAGCTTTGGGTAGAGAAATGAACATTCAATTCACGGGCAACAGCTCTGGTTGACATTCCTGCAGTCAGCTGCCAATTGCATGCTCCCTCAAAACTTGCGACATCTGTGGCATTGTGCTGTGTGATAAAACTGCACATTTTAGAGTGGCCTTTTATTGTGGCCAGCTAAGGGACATCTGTGCAATAATCATGCTGTCTAATCAGCATCTTGATATGCCACACCTGTGAGGTGGAGGATCATCTCAGCAAAGGAGAAATGCTCACTAACACAGATTTAAACAGATTTGTAGAACAAATATTTGAGAGACACAGACCTTTTTGTACATAGAAAAAGTATTCAATCTTTGAGTTCAGCTCATGAAAAAATGGGGCAAAAACAAAAGTGTTGCGTTTATAATTTTGTTCAGTGTAGATGGGGGAAAAACAGACAGACAGATAGATAGATAGATAGATAGATAGATTAGAAATATTAGATAGATGAGTTGGTATGGGTAGTAATAGTACAAGAAGGGAAGCTTGCCCATTTAGTCCTTTAGCAGAGGACAATAGAAGCAATCAATAACAACAAAATCAAGAGTTGAGTTTTAGTGATAATAATAATATAATAATAAAATATAAAATAAATAAGAATATCCTGCTATGATTCTATGTGATAAAATCAGTCTTGAATGTGACGAAACTGAAAACTGCATGTTACAGCCGTTCAGGGGCCTCTGCCATTGTGTTTACCATGTTTACCGTGTTTTAAGCCGTGTTATGGTGAAGAGCACTTCATGTTTGACTGATACGTCAGCCCCTGTATGGTCACATCCAATACCCATAATCCCCCTCTCAGAAAGAGTCTGCTCAACTGGCTTCAGGAAAATTTAAAGCACAGGGAAACACTATAAACCAGATTACTGTGTTCAAACCCGTCGTCTTCCCTCGTTTCCAGATCCATCTCTTCATGGTGCTATCGCTGCAGATGCCAGAGAAAAGAAAACCAACCACCAGCACGAGGCTGCAAAACCTTTCATAACCGTTGCTTATTAATGACCACAATCACATCTTGGCAGCGAAAGAAAGACGATGATTTCATCATCTAACACTCATTTCTGTCAATAAACACTCACCTGTGTGACAATATACAGTTTATCTGTGTTTCTCAACGCCTCATTGAGTATTTTCAAATGATATTTGTAAGCCATTTCTATAAAACATAGCCTTATTACAATTTATATAATATATGATTTTCTGCCTCATTCTGTATTTTTAAAAGCCACATCAGATCACAAAAGGAAGTTATTTCAAACACTCGACTGATGTTGTGAAGTAAAAACAAGTTATAATGTTCTCTAGTGTTGGAAAACAGGTTTAGAAAGGCTTAAGTCATTAGAAGGGAAGATGCTTGGCGTGTTGCTTTTTTAAATGCTCGTTATAAGCAGGGAAACGTCACTCCTTCCTCATCAGGTTCTGTTAAAGGTCAGAGATCGGTTCATCTCTGGAGCCCAGAGCAGATTAGCCCAGATTATTAACCAACATGATGAGCTACATCTTCAGACGACGTGCTTCTCTCTGACGTGCCTTCCCATGAAAGCTGCTCACTATATGCAATACATAAAACCACATCATGACTGTTTGTGGTCAGGAGACACATCGATCAGCGCTCATGAAGCCCTTTACTTTGGTCAGAATCTGCTGGAGTTCACACGCTGGCATTGACTAATAACCAAAGCCTGCTGTCGGATTCACCCAAAACCAACCATATCTCACGCTTGAAGAAGATCGGCCAAGGAGAGGCTCAGTGAGTAGCTGTGCGATATCTCTCTACATCATCCACTTTATCGTCTCGAAAGCTCAGACGTGTTGTTTGAGTCAAACGCAGCTCTGAGATATGTGCTAGGCAAAACTGTCAAACACAATAACAAACTACATCATAATCCAGACTGTCATTCGTGTCAACACTACCTCGTCGCGAGAGTTTCATGAACAGTTAGATTTTTTTATTGTTTTTAAAGAAGTTCTTCTTCTCACCAGGCCTGCATTTATTTGATCCAAAAGTACAGCAAAAGCAGTACTATTGCGAGATATTTTACTATTTAAAATATCTTCTTCTATGTGAAATATCTGCTAAAACTGTCATTTTATTTCTGTGATCAAAGCCTGAATTTTCCAGCATGATTGCCCAGTCCTTCAGTGTCACATGATCTTCAGAAAATCATTATAATATGCTGATTTGCTGCTCAAAGAAACATTTTAATTTGTATTTTTTATTGGTATTTATCCAATATTTAAAACTGTTGAGTAAATTTTTTTTTCAGGATTCTTTGATGAACAGAAAAAAATCCAAAAGATTTTTTCCTGAATAATAATAAGCTTTTGTAATATCATACACTCTACCATTCCAAAAGCTTGGAGGTCAGTATCATTTTTTTTTTTTTTGGAAAGAAATTATAGAACTGAATACTTTTATTTAGCAAGGATGGAATAGGTCAAATAGTCAAAAGTGACGATTAAGGCATTTTTATTTAAGTTACAAAAGATTTCTAATTTATAAAATGCTGTTCTTTCTGAACGTTCTGTTCATCAAAAAGACACCTTTAACAAACATAATAATTAATAATATAATAATAAGATAAAGGCTTCTCGACGCAGCAATCAGCATATTAGAATGATTTCTGAAGATCATGTGACACTGAAAGACTGGAGTATGATGCTGAAAATTCAGCTGCGTATCACAAATAAATTAGTTTTTTTTTTATAACAGATATTCACATAGAAAACAGCTGTTTTAAATAGTACAAAATATTTCAAAATATTTACTATTTTTGCTGGACTTTGAATCAACATAAATGCAGGCTTGGTGAGCAGAAGAAGACTTTTTTTAAAAAAATATAAAAATCTTTACTGTTCACAAACTTTCATCTGGTTAGAGTAAATGGTCTATATCCAGCCAGAAATAACACTCTCCTATAGTGCAGCACTGAGACATTATAACAGTAAGACATCCCTCGGTAAAGAAGCTGCATTAAAACCCACGTGTTTTGTGAAACACACCTAATAAAAAGTGACTTTACAGTGTAGGGACATGTTAAACACAGTGGAGTCAAAAGTCAAACACCTGATTCGATCTGCTCCAATAATGAAAGACACTCAAGTGATCCATGAAGGGTTTGCTGAAATTTTTTATTAGTCTGTTTTCTTTGGTTTGTGTGTTTGTGAAAAGCTGCATCTTTTCACAAGTTCCGAAAACAAAGACTGTAACCTGAGATTAGAAGTGTCATGACTGCACAACACATCACACACACACACACCCACACCACACACCAACACACACACACGCACGCACGCACGACCCCCCCCACACACCCCACACACCACACACACACACACACACACACACACTCACACACACACACAACACACACACACACACACCACACCACACACACACACACACACACACACAACCCACACACAGACCTGATGAAGTTTAACGAGCATTAAGTCCATTAGTGTTTCCCTAACGGGAGCCACAAAGCTGCTCTCTGACCTTCAGGGTTGAGACTCTAAGAGAGCAGAGAGCATTGAGAGCCTCATTCCACAGACCAGACCAGAGAGAGAGACACACACTGCTCACAGAACCACAAACACAGGTAGAACACAATTACAGAGAAGAACTACAATAATGATTTTACTCTCAGTGTCGATCGATCGTTCACATAAGACTGATTATCTTTTCTGCTCTTGTGTCCGTCTAGTCTGAGTGTTTGTTGTATGTAGGTTAGTTTTCTCCGCTCGGGGTTTTAAGCAGGAAAACTTACCATCCTGTATCTTTTAAAATATTGATGATCAGATGACGGTGTGATTCTCTGCATCACATGTAGCTAGAACCACAAAGTCCTGCTCCACAGACAGACAGGATTGTACTTTAATAATAAGGCAGATAAAGGAATCTCATAAGTCTGTTCTGTTAAACGAGATTTAATTGTCTTAAGAATGCAACATGAAAAACCAGTGTTGGAGTGAGTTATTGTGAAGTATGAGAAGCTGACCAGATGTCTGAACGTCAGGAATATCGTGTAGATGGGGCTGCCGTTCTTCCTGAAGAGCTGTATTCGTGGTTATGATTGACAGACAGTGTCATCACACTGGGGTGTTTACAGGATAAATCAATATCTGCAGGCAACATTAATTACGTGAGCAGAAACACGTGACAGCGATCAGTGCAAGATGATAAATGATAATTGAATAATAATAATAATATTTGTTATGATAATAGTAGTTTTAATATTTATACACACATCAACATCCTGCCTTTCAAAACTGCCTTGGGCAGTCGTGGCCTAATGGTTAGAGAGTCGGACTTGTAACCCGAAGGTTACCCACTGCCCACTGCTCGGGTGTGTGTTCATGATGTGTGTGTGGCACTTGGATGGACTAAATGCAGAGCACAAATTCCGAGTATAGGTCACCATACTTGGCCACGCCACTTCACTTCACTTCAAAACACTCAAGGACACCATACAGTTAAGTGATAATCATAAAAATCAAGACAACAAACAACAGCTGTTTAATATTAGATAATTTAAAATTGATCAGAAAAAGCTAATCTAAACAAACAAGTTTTAGGAAATGATTTAAAAGTAGTAAGACAGTCACTTTCTTGTTCAATTCAATTCAAGTTTATTTGTATAGTGGTTTTTACGATACAAATCATTGCAAAGCAACTTTACAGAAAATTAAGTTTCTATAATATTTAGTAGTAGCTTAAATACAACTAAATATCAGCGCTCAGCCCTTTTGTAGAAAATGGAATAGAATTCCAAAGATGAGGAGAAACACAGATAAATGCCCTGGACCCCATAGTGGCTAAACGAACAGAAGGTGCAACAAGGGAAACAGATGAAGAAGATCTGAGAGTACACTTTGGGATGTAAATATGAAGCAAATCAGAATGATATGAGGCTGCAAGATTATGAAGAGCTTTAAAAGTGAGAAGCAGAATCTTGTACTCGATATTTAACAGGAAGCCATTGTAGATGACAGAGAACAGGAGAGATATGCTCGATTGAAGAGGTTCTAGTAATTATACAGGTAGCTGAGTTCTGAGTTTGTGAGGTAACCCAAACAGAAGACAGTTACAATAATCAATGAGCAAGGTAACTAGAGCATGTACAAGAATAGCTGTGGAATTGGATGTGAGAAATGGACGAAGGTGGGTGATGTTCCGTTGATGGAAGTACACAGACCGAGTAATACTGTTCACATGCTTTGTCGATTCAGGATGACACCCAGAATCTTAACCTGAGAAGATGAGGAGATTATAGATTTATCAATATAAAGTAAAAAAAAAAAAAAAAAAACTATTGGATTTACTGCCAACAAGAAGAAGTAAATGATAAATAAAAGAGGGCCCAAAACAGAGCCTTGAGGAACACCAGCAGTAACAGATGAAGAGTATGATCTGAAATTTTTAAGTTGGACAGGGGAGAAATGTTCCTGTTCCAGTTCGAGAAGT
>NC_056600.1:23670423-23716651 GCF_018340385.1 Cyprinus carpio | reverse complement strand
TTTGTGGTATAACCACCATGACTGGATAAATACAGCATGTGAACATTATAAATAATGCTTCTGTATCGAATTCAAAATCCCCATGATTTGAATTGAGGAAGTAGCTTTCACTTCATTTAAGGACCTTCAAATTTCTTCTTCTCATCTAACTTAGCAAGTTTTATGTACATGACAAAGGAATTACTGTATAGTTATGAGTAGCACCACAGTGGATGGCCAAACTCATTAATGTATTAATAATGTATGATCAGACTGTTGGGTATGTGACGGTGTGTCTGACCAATGTCGAGTGTTTTGGAATGAAATCTGCTTTTTACAGTAGTATTTACTGCCTTAAGTGGGTACTCTATGTGGACTATACCCGTGTAGTATTAGTATCACTATAATATATTGCTTGGGATAAAGCATTGACAAAATAATTACTAATGTCAAGAGTTATTTAAAATTATTATTAAATAACTAACTGGATTGTATTTTCTAAAGAAAATGAGCATTACAAGTGGTTTTTAGTTCATTGCTAATTGCTTTCTATAGGTGTATTGGGTGTGGATTTACTGAGGGGATGCCAACCAAACAGTGGAGAAATTTACCAGATAAATAAACCAAAATGTTCAGAAATGGCCATGCGATGTTGCAAATATAATGTTATCTTACTGCTAAAGAGCTATAATATTGAATAATGTACTTGCATTAAAAGAGTAGTATAAATATGCTATGAACTCTTGTTCCTATATGCTATGCTGTACTCTCTTCCGAAATCAGCTGGGATATTTCAAAAGGGAGTGCGCACACACACACAGTCTCAAGTCAGCTGGGATATTTCAAAAGGGAGTGCAAACAGCCTCTCTGCTGCTGTTTTTAAAGCAAGTTTGCTTCATGAAGCCACTAATGAACCTGAAGCAGCTCTAATCATCCTGCAGCTTCAGTTCTTTCACTGGCTAAGCTCACTCTTGATAACTTCATTGGCTGTCGCGCCTATTGCTGTTTGATTTGTCAGCAGACATCAGGCGAAGCGATGTGAGCTAGCAGCTCCCATGGGATACAGTAGTAGGCAGATGTATACAGTAGCAAGAGTAGCCTGAAAGCAGCAAAGAGTTCCTTATATTTCCTGAACCCAGGAAAAATCCCTTTCAAACAGCCCTGTCAAACCTCAAAGTTTAAAGTTCTGAGTCAAAGGCTTTAGCCAGCCAGCCTCTCGTGCCATGGGGCATTAAGCTGGCAACATCAGCTTGCACTGTGAGCCTGAGTAAGGCTATGGTGAAGGGCAGAATTTTTCTTTTGCGGTCGATTGACTACTTTTGTGCTCTTGACAGCCCTTTTGTTCTTTTTGGCCAACAGTCCCTAGTTGCATTCCCATAGAAGGAGTGGTAAAAAAGTAGCTTAGATAGCCTACTAAATATTTCCTTTTCTTGTTCCCATAGTACAAACTTGACAAGCA
This sequence comes from Cyprinus carpio, assembly GCF_018340385.1. Taxonomy (NCBI): domain Eukaryota; kingdom Metazoa; phylum Chordata; class Actinopteri; order Cypriniformes; family Cyprinidae; genus Cyprinus; species Cyprinus carpio. The sequence goes on along the minus strand of NC_056600.1, from coordinate 23,715,213 downwards.
GGTATGGTAGAATATTAATCTTTTGGGTAAAACAGTAGGAAATGACTTTTATTAGGTTTGCCTTTGTGGATATATATTTTTGACATTATAAGGCTACTTCATTGTGGATGAGCCTTGAAGATTGATCTGGTGTAAATTTATACCTAATTCAGTGTTCAAGACGCTGCAGCCTTATTGATTTCACCCAAAGCCAGCTGACATCCTAGGGCTCCCTGCACCTAACATGTGAGCATTTATTTATTTATTTAATAAACACTTCAAATAGCAGGCATATTGTTCCATTTGGTGTGGTCTCTTTAACTTTTAAATAAATAGTGCTTTTTGTCAGAAAAAAAAGTGACATTACTGAGTATTTTAGATACTGGCTCTTTACTGTAAAATACTGTAGTGTGTTTGTTAAAAATTCAAGGCATAGATTACCTTGAAAGGTCTAATATATTTTAAACATATTAAAAAAATCCCAATAGTTTGTGCATCAAATAAAATGCCTGGAGACCACCTTATAATTTGTGACCAAATGTAATTTCTCTAATGTTAGACATTATTAGAAGCCTGAGCGGAGCTATCAGCAAAAAGATTGTTTTTTAAACAAAGACATGGCATGAGAATTAAACAGTTTGGCCCTTGATTTATTGTGCATCAATATGCCATGTGAAAAACGCTGTTTAATGAGTAAATATCTTTACTGTACATAAGTACACATTACAACATGAACCAAAACCTTGATTATCAATGCATGTTTTTTCCTCTCATTCTTTTCTGGCTCTTTAGTTATCTCTCGGAAGTAAACATTCCCATTGGCCAACATATACTGTACCAAATAGAAAGCTTGTGTTTTTCAAAAAAAAAAATTTTGTTTTGATTTTGTTTTGTTTTTTGCAGAAGCATTATCATATATTTTTAGCAAAACATTACCAAAAAAAATAAAAAAGTTTAACAGACCATTTAGCTGTTCACTATAAGTATTAATAAAATAAAAGTAATCAGTTAAGTACTAAATAATTTTTATTTTTTATTTGGTTATATACAGACAAAAATGTAAATGTAAAGTTCAACATTCAGAGTTGATAAACATTTGTTGTTAAGCAGCATGTGAGTATAGTGTTTTTGGTATTTTTTTTCTATCTACTTTATCTGTTTGTTTGACTGCTGTTGTTGTAATCCTTTGTGTGATCCTTGTATCAAGTGGTAAGTGGTGCATCCACTCAAGCATGTGTATCAGAGCCCAGGCCTGCTCAGTCCTGGGAAGGAGGCAACTGAGGGCTTTTTGGGGTCCTTTGCATGCTGGAATGAGGAGGTTTACCTGCCCGAATCCCACGCTAAGCACCGTCCCCCTCCTCAGCGCCCTTCAGCATCTCCTCCTGCAGGACTGAGTAACACATGCTCTGTCACTTTATTAAAGCTCAGACTGTCACTGCAGAAACACACAACACATCAACACATTAGATGGGACCTAACTATACTTTGAAACAATCTTTGCTGAAGAATCTGAAGAAAGCTTGAGCCAATGTTAGACACACATGGCACTGCACTGGAAAAAAGGTAAATATGGATATTGTACATAAGCGTAATAAATCACTATTTTCATTTAAAACCTTTATTCAAATTAAGTGGTATGTGTGTACTGCATACTTTCTCTTACTGAAACTCTTACTGACTCTATACTGCCATACAAAATAAACATACTCTATACATACAAAGGCAAAATACTATAACTTCATACTGTACACAGGGCCTGTACCTTTTTTTTGTACCCCTCCATAAGTGATGGAACAGTATAGACAGAAGAGTCCAAGACATCTATAAATGTGATTAAAAGAATATGAGACAAAACTACAGAATGTCACATTTTTTTATTGTTGGGTGATTCAACCCACAGATGTTTTTTTTACTGCAACTAGCAGAGATCAGCACTTTTTGGAATTTCATCCCCTTATCTGATGTGAGCATAAGTTTTTGGACAGTTGACTCACAGGTGGTTTTAAGTGATCTAGCTGCCCTGTTGCAGTAAGTGTTCGGAGAATATTGAAAGCAGGAAATGTGCTGTATCAGTTATAGCCATTGCATTCATGCATGTCTGAGGGCGTGCATTAATGCCCAACACACAAACATATTTAAGCCATGGAGCTGACTTTGAGAGGTCACAGCAATTATGATGCGACAAAGAAAAGAGAACTCGATTCGCGTTATGTACAAACATGGGCATGGAGAGAAATCACAGTTTTGGGAATGTCCTAGAAAAAAGAAGTACCACCAACGACCCCGCCACCAACAAGACTGTCAGCTTAGGAAAACAACAGGCAGTTGAGTGACAACAAATAATGAAAAATTCTTGCAAAAAAAGCGCAAGGTGAGCCAGTATAAGTCCTGGAAACAGTTTTAGGGACAGATTAATCAAAGATGATCTATATTTAAGTGATTGATGCAAAAGTTGAGAAAAAGAAACGGAACTGCAAATATGTTGAGCATACAACCTCATCTGTGAAGCATGGTGGAGGTGGTGTCAGTGGCATAGTGAGTATGGGGGGGCATGGGGAGCATGGGCTGCTCTGCAAACAGGCTCTCTCAACTTTGTTGATGACTTAAGCGAACGATGGTGATTAGAAGAATGACTGCAGAATTGTAAAAACATCTGGTTACCAACGTTTAAAGAAAAAAGCCACAAGACTCATCAGAAGAGTGTGATTCATAGTTGCAACAGGACAGTGACCCCCAAAACCCTGCTATCTCAGGCAAGGAGTTTATACAGAGCCAAGAAATTGGGAATTGCCCAAGTTAGTCCTTCCATATTTAAAATTATTGAACATGAATTTCACCAGCTAAAGAGAAGACTAAAACGCAGAAACTCCCCCAAACCAAGCAACATTTGAAAATGGCTGTATTACAGGCTTTAGGAAAATTAGTTCAGGTGGATTAAAACCAGAGTCTGGTGATGTCTATGGGTGGCAGACTCACTAGCTTGATGATTGCATTGCAAAGGATGCAGCAACTAAAAATAGAACTTTTAAACTTTTACTTTACATTTAGTTTCAACTGTCTCCAATACTTATCTCACATCCAGAGTTAAGAAATGAAACGCTCGAAGGGCTGTCCCTTTTTATTTTGGTAAAACATCTATGTGGTTGAATAAAGCTAATAATAAAATGTGAACATTAGGAATTGTTGTCACATGATTCATGTTGCGGATGTCTTGAACGCAATTTTTTTTCAAAGTAATTTTGTCTTAGGACTGTTCCAGATACTTTGGGGCACGTGTATAATTTCACGACTGGCTATGACTCTAAGCACAAGTTACAACCAAATCATTCTATCATAGTCCAGAGAAAATCTAAGTTTTAGCACATGTACGAGATTGGTGAACATTAAACTGAACCCTGTGTATCAATGTTATTAACAACAGGGATGACACATTTAGCTGCTTGTAGTAACTTAGGTTTACTTGATTTACATGCCACCTTTAAAAATAAAAAATCTAGTGAAAAATATAAGCAATCAAAATGATACATGGGGCTTTAGGGAGGATGATTTTTTATTATTATTATTATTATGTATTATGTACTTATTATTATTATTATTTTAGGATCAACAAAAGTGCTTCTTTGATTATTTATTTATTTCATATTAGTATGATTATTAGTAATTCAGTTTATATGATACCATGCAAACTAGTAGCATAACTAACAGTTGTCATCCAACATGACTAGAAGACAAGTAAACAGTTCATTAATAAGATAAGAAACAAATAACAAATTGCAAGCAAAGATTAAACAAAATAGAACAAAGTTACAAATGAATAAGATTAGATTAAAATGTATTTTTCAGGGGACATAAATGTAATAAGTGTAAAAATCACACTGCATAGTGTTTTCATTTATAATTCAATATAGAGTTAAGCTTTGTGTTAAAAATTGTGGTCCTTTGTTGTTGTTATTAACATTGTCACAAGACCAGGGGCAGTCAGTTTTAGGACTGAATACACAGATCCAGTATAATTGATACAAATCCGATTTCGTTTTCTCAACGGTTCACGTTCACTGTATAAATACAACCGATTATGTAGTACGAGAATACTTTTTAACGAGATGGCTATTATGAGATAATTTTCATGTTTATGTGCACAAAATAAATTTTATGTTCATGAAAATTACTAATGCATGGTCCCATTCAAGGCGGCAAAGAGACACTACAGATAATGCGGGTGTTCGTCTGACTGGAGGTTCTGTTTCACCGCTCTTCCTTGCCCTTGAAACCTGGTTTAAAACTGCTTGAATGTTTAAATTGTCAAGACTCTGAAACATGTGCAAATGATAAATTTTCACTCTATTTTAAACTTTGCAACTATTCCATGCAACGCAGGCATGCCAAACGGTAGGGCCTGGTTCCGGAAGATCACAGATCAACTACCATCCGTTTCAGGCCTAGTTACACTTAAAGGTATTTATGTATTTATGCATTTGTAGAGTGCATTATACTTTTTTTGTAAGGTGTACAAAGATTGTACGTCTTAATAATATATTATAGCTGGGCAATTATTCACAAGATTATACAATGCAGATCGTAGGTGTGACACTAACGACATAATGATTTAAAAATACTGTTATAATCATTGTAGATAAGGGGTTTAATTAATGTGTTTACTGAACATTTATTTGTTCAGGCTCTCAATCATTGATGCATCGGTGGATTGCATTATATGTTTGGCGCTCAGACATAAACTAATGGAGCTCTGATATAAAACTAATCAGGAAAATATTATCTTAGAAAGACATGTTAGTTGGAGAAGGGACAAGTGACAAATATATTTTATATGCTTTAATAGAAGTAAGCCTGCAATACGTTTTAAAGTTTATTATGTGTAGAATGATGTTTTTTTTAATTTATTATTGGTTTTATGAAGTAATGTTTATTTTATTATTGATTTTACAAAACAATCAGAATTGTATTAAGGTGCCGCGGCATGAAACTGAGTTTTGTTTTTTCTCCTCCCCATGGTGACCCTCCAGATAATCCTATATCAATACTATAATTACTTAAAAAACGGAATGTAACATACAGTAATGTTTACTCAACAACCCACACATATATATAGATATAATATTAATATATATAATATATATATATATAATAATATATATATATATATAGGTTTATATAAATGTTTATTTATATAGAATAGCTACGTATTATATAATATACTAATATAATATAGATTAAGGTTAATCAACGGGTTTTCCCTTTTGCATGCAACATGTACGTTTTTAACTAATCTGACTAATTTGCCATTTGCTCAGCTTTACGTTGTTTAATACAGCATGCACAAGGTGTATTAATAACTAAGTTCGTAACTTAACGATTTTGCTATTACTGGTCTGCCATTTTTTTACTTCCCAAAGTTGGCTTGAACGCAACAGCATAAGTAAAATGTTTCTGGGCACAAAGCTCATGAATATGTCATGAGGGTGGTGACAAGGATGGGTTGATGGATTGCTTTTCTGTTTGAGCGAACAACCATTCTACTACAAGCAGTCTGTTTTCATATTATAGTACAGTTGTCACCACAAAATCAGAACGTGGCTTCATGTTTTTAAGGGTTAAAACTGATGTTAACCTTCAAAAAACAAAACAAAAAAAGTGATATGATGCTTAAACCATGTTAAAAACAAGTTTAAACGTAATGTCAAGTCAAGTCAAGTCATCTTTATTTATATAGCGCTTTAAAAACAAAAAAGATTGCGTCAAAGCAACGGGAACACATAATTAGGAAAACAGTGTCAATAATGCAAAAATGACGAGTTAAAGGCAGTTCATCATTGAATTCACTGATGTCATCATGCAGTCTCAGTTCAGTTTAAATAGAGCTCAGTGGCAATAATTTGCAATCAAGTCAACGCTATCGCTGTAAATGAAATGTCGGTCCCCACTAATGGCAAGTCAGAGGCGAAGAGTGGCAAGGAACCAAACTCCATCGGTGACAGAATGGAAAAAAAAACCTTGGAGAACCAGGCTCAGTTGGGGGGCCATTTTTCTCCTCTGACCATAACGAAACCAGCAGTTCATTCCAGGCTGCAGCAAAGTCAGATTGCTTCAGAGAATCATCTGTTTCCTGTGGTCTTGTCCCGTTGGTCGTCTGAGACAGAGGTCTTTACAGGGGATCTGTATCTGGGGCTCTAGTCCTGGTCTCCTTGCTGTCTTTCAGGGCTGTAGAGTCCTTTCTAGGTGCTGATCCAACCTCTGGGCTGGATACGTGTGGGGGGGATCCGGTGACTGCAGTGACCCTCTGACTTGGATACAGACGGATTCTGGGTCGGGCTACGTGACCTCGGAATAAGAGAGAAACAGACTAATATGAGCGAGATGCCATTCTTCTAACGATGTAATCAAGTACATCTATGGTGTTAGGGAAAGTGTTCCCCGGTTCCGGTTTACCTAATTAGTGCAGCCTAAAATCCTTTAACGGATTTGGATATTAGCAAGTGTATTAGTATGTTATGTGTAAGCCAGGTTAAAGAGATGGTCTTTATCTAGATTTAAACTGCAAGAGTGTGTCCTGCCTCCCGAACAATGTTAGGTAGGGTTATTCCAGAGTTTGGGCGCTAAATAGGATAAGGATCTGCCGCCCGCAGTTTGACTTTGATATTCTAGGTATTAACAATTGCCAGAGTTTTGAGAACGGAGCGGACGTGGAGGACTATAATGTAACAAGAGCTCGTTCAAATGCTGAGGTGCTTAAACCATTCAGGGCTTTATAAGTAAGATAGCAAGATTTTAAAATCTATAACGATGTTTGATAGGGAGCCAGTGCAGTGTTGACAGGACAGGGCTAATATGATCATACTTCCTGGTTCCAGTAAGAACTCTAGCTGCTGCATTTTGGACTAACTGGAGTTTTGTTTACTAAGCGTGCAGAACAACCCCCAATAGAAGCATTACAATAGTCTAAGCCTTGAGGTCATAAACGCATTGATTAACATTTCTGCATTTGACATTGAGAGCATATAGAATTTAGATATATAGTTTTTTGAGATGGAAAAATGCATTTTACAAATGCTAGAAACGTGGCTTTCTAAGGAAAGGTTGCTATCAAATAGCACACCTAGGTTCCTAACTGATGATGAAGAATTGACAGAGCAGCCATCAAGGAATGACTTAGACAGCGTTCTAGGTCATTACATGCAGAGCTTTTAGGCCCTATAATTAACACCTCTTTACACATCTGATTTAGCAGTAAGAAATTACTTGTCATCCAGTTTTTTTATATCGACTATGCATTCCATTAGTTTTTCAAATTGGTATGTTTCGCCGGGCTGTGAAGAAACAAAACAGTGTGTTTCCTGATGATATCTCCCAAGGGTAACATGTAAAGCGTGAAGAGTAACGGCCCTAGTACTGAGCCTTGCGGTACTCCATACTGCACTTGTGATCGATATGTATACCTCTTCATTCACTGCTACGAATTTGATGGCGGTCATATAAGTACGATTTAAACCATGCTAATGCACTTCCATTAATTGCCAACAAAGTGTTCTAGTCTATGCAAAAGAATAGTGTGGGTCAATAGTTGTCGAACGCAGCACTAAGATCCAATAGCACTAATAGAGAGATACAACCACGATCAGATGATTAGAGCAGGTCATTTGTAACTCTAAGGAGAGCAGTCTCAGTACTGTGATACGGTCTAACATCCTGACTGGAAATCCTCACAGATGCCATTTTTTTTCTCTAAGAAAGAATATAATTGTGAGGATACTACCTTTTCTAGTATCTTGGAAAGAAAAGGGAGATTCGAGATCGGTCTATAATTAACTAGTTTCTTTGGGGGTCAAGTTGTGGTTTTTTTTGATGAGAGGCTTAATAACAGCCAGTTTGAAGGTTTTTGGGACATACCCTAATAGCAATGAGGAATTAATAATAGTCAGAAGAGGATCTATGACTTCTGGAAGCACCTCTTTTAGGAGCTTAGATGGAATAGGGTCTAACATACATGTTGTTGGTTTAGATGATTTAACAAGTTTTATACAGTTCTTCCTCTCCTATAGTAGAGAATGACTGGAACTGTTCCTCAGGGGGTCTATAGTGCACTGTCTGATGTGATACTATAGCTGATGGCTGCATGGTTACAATTTTTATCTCTAATAGTATCGACTTTAGAAGTAAAGTAGTTCATAAAGTCATTACTGCTGTGATGTTGAGAAATGTCAACACTTGTTGTTGACTTTATTTTTCGTTAATTTAGCCACTGTATTGAATAAATACCTGCGGTTATGTTTGTTTTCTTCTAAAAGAGACGAAAAGTAATCAGATTTAGCAGTTTTTAATGCTTTTCTGTAAGATAGGTTACTTTTCCCTCCAAGCAATACGAAATACTTCTAGTTTTGTTTTTCTTCAGGCGGCGCTCCATTTTCCGGGCTGCTCTCTTTAGGGTGCGAGTGTGCTCATTACACCACGGTGTCAGACCGGTTTTCCTTAACCTTCCTTAGCGTAAAAGGAGCAACTGTATTTAAAATGCTAGAAAAAGAAAGAGTCCATAGTTTCTGTTACATCATCAAGTTGTTCTGAGGTTTTTGGATATGCTAAGGAATTGGGAATACATCAGGAAGATTACTTACAAAGCAGTCTTTTTGTGGTAGAAGTGATGGTTCTACCATACTTGTAACAAGAAGTAGAATTTACAGTTTTAGCTATATGAAGTTTGCAAAAAACTAGATAATGATCTGAGATATCATCACTTTGCTGCACAATTTCATTACCATCAACATCAATTCCATGTGACAGTATTAAATCTAGAGTATGATTTCTAAAATGAGTAGGTCCTGAGACGTGTTGGTCTACCCCAATAGAGTTCAGAATGTCTATAAATGCTGATCCCAATACATCTTTTTCATTATCAACATGGATATTAAAATCACCAACAATTAAAACTTTATCTGCAGCCAGCACTAAACTCGGATGTAAAGAAATCAGCAAACTCTTTAATAAAGTCTGTATGGTGCCCTGGTGGCCTGTAAATACAGTAGCCAGTACAAACATCACAGGGATTTATCATTAACTTTGTTGTTTCTCTGGATAATGTTATATTAAGCACCAATACTTCAAACGAGTTTATACTGAAGCCTGCCCTCTGAAAATCCTGAAAACATTATTATAAATTGAAGCAACACCTCCCCCTTTACCTTTTTGGACGTGGCTCATGTTTATAACAGTAATCTTGGGGTGTAGACTCATTTAAAATAATGTAATCATCAGGTTTTTAGCCAGGTTTCTGTCAAACAGAGTGCATCTAGATTATGATCAGTGATCATATTATTTACAAAAAGTGCTTTCGTAGAAAGGGACCTGATATTCAATAAGCCAAGCTTTATCATTTGTTTATCCGTATTGCATCTGTTTTTTTATTTGTTGAACCTCAATTTAATTGTTACTCTTAAATTGGTTTGGACATTTTTTGTATTTTCTAGCCCGGGGAACAGACACAGTCCTCTATAGTGTGATATCTGGGTGAAAGAGTCTCTATGTGCTGAGAATTAACTGACTTCTGTGACTGGAGGCGGCTAGCAGACGGTCGGTTTAGCCAGTCTGTCTGCTTCCTGACCTGGGCCCCAGTTAGTCAAGTACAAACTCTAAGACTCGTAGAAAATCTGATATTTGTTCATTCTCAGTCTTACATTCCAGTGCCTTCCACTCAACCATGTTATGTCACATTATTTAAGAGAAAATGAACAGGACGTGCTTTTGTTGTTAAACAGAACAGAACACAGGGGTTTCAAGACTCAAGAAAGTCTTTTGTAAAACTGGGCTCCAGAGAGAAGGGGAGTTGGAGTCAAAGTGTGTTTATAAAACATGTTACCTGGCCTTGCGGTGGGCGTCGATCTCATCTCCACCTGTTGTGGCATTGAGCTCTGCATTCTCATCATGCTGCTGCAGGTAGATAGCCTTCAGAGAGTTCATGATCCAATCAAACAGAGAGCCGTACAGCAAACCCCCCCCCCCCCCCCCCCCACACACACACACAAAAACAAACAAACAAACAAAATGCAGGCAAATTTAACATGATACCTAAGATATGAGATGTGATTTGTGTTTACCTCCACAATGGTCAACAGGGCTTCCTGAGAAACCCTGCTAACTTCCATTGTTTTCACACAACACCTAAATAATATAATAATAATAATAATAATAATCATTCAGTTCCTTTAACAGAACCCAAATACTTATAATTATAATGTCACAAAACACCTAGTCCCATTTTTGGGTTATTTTAGTTTTTAGTTTATTTGAGGTTGGTTAGTTGTTTTTAACATTTTTTTTTCTACGGGGCACCTGCTCTTCGAATCAATACTACAAGCCCCCCAGCCTTTTCTATTCACAAAAACCTTTGTATTCTAATGTTATTACTTTTCAATTTCATGTGATTATTGTAAAACAAAACTATTTCAAGATAGATTTAAACATTCAGTGTTCAATTTTCCAAACATACTTCGCAAAAATGTTACGGCAGATATTCTTAACTTAAAAGTACTGAAAAATACGTAAAGCTCAATTATACAGTAACTTTAACAATAAGCACAAGTCAATCTGCCATAAAAGACCACAGGGAGATGCCAAAGGACGGCATATAAACTACTATATGGATCCATTCAGAATAACTAAACAAACAGGTGGAAAGTAACAAATTACATTTACTCGCGTTACTGTAATTGAATAGCTTTTTTTGTGTACTACTACTTTTTCAAGTAATTTTTAACATTTGTAATTTTACTTTTACTTAAGTATATTTTGTTTGAAGTATTGTACTTCGTTACATTTTAAAACACATTAATTACTGAGTAAAAAAATAAATAAATCCCTTCCTGGAAACTACTGCAGTAATGGGCAGGAGAGCAAACTGGCGCTAAAATCACAAGAAAGATGTAGACGGACAAAATAGGCGTTATTGGTGCAGACACCGCTGAAAACGAAACCCCGTCATATTCTGCTGAAGTTGAATTCGAAGGAAATGAACTGAACCCCTGGCCATATTTATGCTCTATGGCAGTGTCGCCTAAACTGTGTTTGCCTAGGGAGATCAAACTAGCAGTTTATAAAATCTCGACATCAACCCTTGGCAAGCATGTAGATGTAAGCTAAATAATTGCATCGTTGCATTAGTGGTTAAAATGAAGCTTTGAAAGTTTAGCAAAAGGTTTTGCACAAATTAACCAAAAAGACAGTGGTGCAGGGTGTGCGATCTGCGATAATATCGTAATTGTTGTTTTAACGATGTGCGATTTGACTTTATTAGTATTTTGCCAAAAACCAAACAAAACACTCCTACAGAGTGCAGTGAAGTCTAGTAGATTAGACAGTGCGCGCGAGCATTTAAAGTGCGTTCTTTCACTGCCTGATTCAGTCTGTTAAAATGCATTTAAAATGATCACGAAATTGAAGATATAGGAGCAGAAAATGTATATATTTACATAATTTCATATAGTAAATCAGTATCACATGAAGAGTGGGTTTTTTCTTCCAAAAATCAGCATGATTAGGCTATATAGGTTTTTTTTTTTTTTTAGTTTTTTTTACAACAGTTCAATAAACAAGAAGTTAATTAAGAGACTTGCCGTTTAGACACCTTATTGTCTGTTTTTCGACAACAAAAATAATAACCATAGCACAGTTTTGCGTCTCTGTGGAATGACAGTGTTTCGTTCCTGAATGAATCAACTTAAATGATTCAGTTCAATCACAATGACTCACTTATAAACAGTGACTTGCTGACACCTACTGGCGATTTTAATTTCACATATAATGTATTATTTTATTATTTTTTTATCATTTCAAATGAGTACTCAACATTTTATGTCTTATATTTTGATAATTTTTTGAGTGGGGGTTGAATGTGCTCATGTCCTGCATTAAACAGTGTGTAAATACATCTAAATGCCACTCAGATGCAGTTTCTCTGCATTGAAAAGATGAATTTTGTTGATACTGATTTAATTTGCCTGGTAACAGCCCAAAATTCCTTATTATTATAAATAAATGATTCCTTCAACTGGTTTGAGATTTAAAGGCCTATCCCGGGGATGTCAAACTCAGTTCAGGGTTTAGTTCCAACCCTTCTCCAACACACCTACCATGTAGTTTTCAAATAAGGCTAAATGATTAGATAAGCTGGATCAGGTGTGTTTAATTAGGGTTATATCTAAACTGTGCAGGGCTGTGGCCCTCCAGGAACTGAGTTTGACTCCCTTGGGCTGTCCCATTTTTGCCTCCCTCCCACTGTTAAAATGTAACTAAGTAATTTTTACTCTGAGTAGATTTTAAACAAGCTACTTTTTAATTTTACTTGAGTAGATTTTTTTAGACTGGTACTTTTACTTGTACTTGAGTAAAATTTCATTCATGTAATGGTACTTTTACTTGAGTAGAATATTTTCGTACTCTTTCCACCTCTGCTAAACACACCCAAATACAAAATTGAAACATTCTGATTAAAATAAAAAAAAAAAGACACAAAGACACGATCGTGTCTGTGTTTGGAGCGTCTGATGCCCATATGTACTTAAACACCACTGATCCTCACAAACTTCTCTGGCAAGCATCTGTTATAAAACACTGTACACTAATTTTGACAACTACAAAGAAAATATCTGGCTATATTAATGCAAGTGAATTAACTGAATTTATTTAATTTATATAGGTTCAAAAAGAGCTTATATATATATATATATATATATATATATATATATATATATATAATATATATATTATATATATATATTCAATTCAATTCAATTCAAGTTTATTTGTATAGCGCTTTTTACGATACAAATCATTACAAAGCAGCTTTACAGAAAATTAAGTTTCTACAATATTAGTAGTAGCTTATCAGTGGTGACTGTCAGTTCATGTGCATATGGCAGAAAATGTTCAGAAAAATCATAAAAGACGTAAACAAACAGACGATTAACACTATTAACAGCAATTATGCAATCAAACTTATAGCAAAATGTGGTATTTCTGCATGTTGTCTCTGGGTTAGCATCATCTGAGGTCCTCTGAGGGGTTGGCATCATCTCTTCTCAGGTGTTCTTGGCTTGTGTCCAGACTAGTGGAGCTTGTGTAAATTCTAGCAAAGCAGAGAAACAAATAGAGACATAATTAGCGTAGCTGCTGTTCCAGCCAAGTAAAATTAATTAGTTTACCCCAAGCTAAAAGAATAATAATGCACATTTGATCAGATATAACTGCAGTCCAAAATTTATGAGATGCATTATTTGAATGCTTGGCCAAAGAGGTGTGTTTTTAATCTAGATTTAAACAGAGGAAGTGTGTCTGAACCCCGAACATTATCAGGAAGGCTATTCCAGAGTTTGGGTGCCCAAATGCGAAAAAGCTCTACCTCCTTTAGTGGACTTTGCTATCCTAGGTACTATCAAAAGTCCAGCATTTTGTGACCTTAGGGAGCGTGATGGGTTGTAGCATGGTAGAAGACTAGTTAGGTACGCAGGAGCTACAGTAAGCCATTTAGGGCCTTATAAGTAAGTAATAATATTTTGTAACTGATACGGAACTTAATAGGTAGCCAGTGCAGAGACTGTAGTATTGGGGTAATATGATCATATTTTCTTGACCTGGTAAGGACTCTAGCCGCTGCATTTTGGACTACCTGTAGCTTGTTTATTGAGGATGCAGGACAACCACCTAGCAGTGCATTACAATAGTCCAGTCTAGAGGTCATGAATGCATGAACTAGCTTTTCTGCATCAGGAACAGGTAACATGTTTCGTAGCTTGGCAATGTTTTCTAAGATGGAAGAATGCTGTTTTTCTAACATGGGAAATATGATTTTCAAAAGACAAGTTACTGTCTAATATAACACCCAGATTTTTGACAGTAGAGGAAGTAACAGTACATCCATCTAATTGCAAATTGTAATCTACGAGATTCTGTGGTAATGTTTTCTGGTCCAATAAGTAATATCTCTGTCTTATCTGAATTTAATAGGAGAAAATTATTGGTCATCCACTCTTTTACATTTTTAACACACTCTGTTAGCTTAGATAATTTTGAAGTTTCACCTGGTCTTGTTGAGATATATAGTTGAGTATCATCAGCATAACAGTGGAAACTAATCCCGTATTTTCTAATGATATTACCAAGGGGCAACATGTATATTGAAAATAGCAGAGGACCTAGGACAGATCCTTGTGGCACTCCATATTTTACTGGTGATTAATGAGATGACTCCCCATTTAGATAAACAAAGTGGTAGCGATCAGACAGGTAGGATCTAAACCATCTTAAAGCCTGCCCTTGGATACCTGTATAGTTTTTGTAATCTATCTATGAGTATGTCGTGATCTATGGTGTCGAAACGCAGCACTAAGATCAAGTAAAACTAGCAATGAGATGCAGCCTTGATCTGAAGCAAGAAGCAAGTCATTTGTAATTTTAACAAGTGCAGTTTCTGTGTTCTATGATGGGGCCTGAAACCCGATTGTAATTCTTCATAGAGATAATTTTTTTGCAGGTAGGAGCACAATTGAGCAGACACAACATTTTCTAAAATTTTAGACATAAATGGAAGATTTGAAATGGGTCTGTAATTTGCCAGTTCACTAGGATCTAGTTGTGGTTTCTTAATAAGAGGCTTAATAACCGCCAGCTTGAATGGTTTTGGGATGTAATCTAAAGATAAGACGAGTTAATAATATTGAGAAGCGGTTCTTTGGCTACGGGTAACAACTCTTTCAGTAATTTAGTGGGTACAGGATCTAATAAACATGTTGTTGGTTTAGATGCAGTGATAAGTTTATTTAGCTCTTCCTGTCCTATAGTTGTAAAGCACTGCAGTTTATCTTTGGGTGCGATAGATAAAAAGTATTAGACGCTGTAGAATCTACATTTGTTATTGTATTTCTAATGTTATCTATTTTATCAGTGAAGAAATTCATAAAGTCATTACTATTTAACTGTGAGGGAATATTTAGATCGGGTGGCATCTGGTTATTTGTTAATCTAGCCACTGTGCTAAATAAAAACCTTGGATTTGTTTTGGTTGTTTTCTATGAGTTTGTGGATATGCTCGGCCCTGGCAGTTTTTAGAGCCTGTCTATAGCTGGACATACTGTTTTTCAACGCAATTCTAAAAACTTCCAAGTTAGTTTTTCTCCATTTGCGGTCAAGACTACGAGTTTTCTTTCTTGAGAGAGTGGGTATTTACTGTTGTACCATGGCACAGTACGTTTTTCTCTAACTTTTTTCAATTTGATTGGGGCAACAGCTTTTAATGTATTAGAGAAGATAGTGCCCATGTTGCCAGTAATTTTGTCTAGTTCATGCGTATTAATGGGTACACAGAGCAGTTGAGATAAGTCAGGCAGGTTATTTGTGAATCTGTCTTTGGTGGCTGGAACAATGGTTCTGCCCGGACGATAACGCGAAGCCATATAGTTATTATCATCAATACGCAAAAATGCACAATATAAGGAAATGGTCAGTAAACATCATCACTTTGAGGTACGATATCTATGTCAGTAAGATCAATTCCATGCGATATAATTACAGGGAGTGCAGAATTATTAGGCAAGTTGTATTTTTGAGGAATAATTTTATTATTGAACAACAACCATGTTCTCAATGATTCCAAAAACTTATTAATATCAAAGCTGAATATTTTTGGAAGTAGTTTTTTAGTTTGTTTTTAGTTGTAGCTATTTTAGGAGGATATCTGTGTGTGCAGATGACTATTACTGTGCATAATTATTAGGCAACTTAACAAAAAACAAATATATACCCATTTCAATTATTTATTTTCAGCAGTGAAACCAATATAACATCTCAACATTCACAAATATACATTTCTGACATTCAAAAACAAAACAAAAACAAATCAGTGACCAATATAGCCACCTTTCTTTGCAAGGACACTCAAAAGCCTGCCATCCATGGATTCTGTCAGTGTTTTGATCTGTTCACCATCAACATTGCGTGCAGCAGCAACCACAGCCTCCCAGACACTGTTCAGAGAGGTGTACTGTTTTCCCTCCTTGTAAATCTCACATTTCATGATGGACCACAGGTTCTCTATGGGGTTCAGATCAGGTGAACAAGGAGGCCAAGTCATTAGTTTTTCTTCTTTTAGACCCTTTCTTGCCAGCCACGCTGTGGAGTACTTGGACGCGTGTGATGGAGCATTGTCCTGCATGAAAATCATGTTTTTTCTTGAAGGATGCAGACTTCTTCCTGTTACCACTGCTTGAAGAAGGGGTCTTCCAGAAACTGGCAGTAGGACTGGGAGTTGAGCTTGACTCCATCCTCAACCCGAAAAGGCCCCACAAGCTCATCTTTGATGATAGCAGCCCAAAAACTAGTACTCCACCTCCACCTTGCTGGCGTCTGAGTCGGACTGGAGCTCTCTGGCCCTTTACCGATCCAGCCACGGGCCCATCCATCTGGCCCATCAAGACTCACTCTCATTTCATCAGTCCATAAAACCTTAGAAAAATCAGTCTTGAGATATTTCTTTGCCCAGTCTTGACGTTTCAGCTTGTGTGTCTTGTTCAGTGGTGGTTGTTTTTCAGCCTTTCTTACCTTGGCCATGTCTCTGAGTATTGCACACCTTGTGCTTTTGGGCACTCCAGTGATGTTGCAGCTCTGAAATATGGCAAAACTGGTGGCAAGTGGCATCTTGGCAGCTGTACGCTTGACTTTTCTCAGTTCACGGGCAGTTATTTTGCGCCTTGGTTTTTTCCACACGCTTTTTGCGACCCTGTTGGCTATTTTGAATGAAACGCTTGATTGTTCGATGATCACGCTTCAGAAGCTTGGCAATTTTAAGAGTGCTGCATCCCTCTGCAAGATATCTCACTTTTTTGACTTTTCGGAGCCTGTCAAGTCCTTCTTTTGACCCATTTTGCCAAAGGAAAGGAAGTTGCCTAATAATTATGCACACCTGATATAGGGTGTTGATGTCATTAAACCACAACCCTTCTCATTACTGAGATGCACATCACCTAATATGCTTAATTGGTAGTAGGCTTTCGAGCAATATACAGCTTGGAGTAAGACAACATGCATAAAGAGGATGATGTGGTCAAAATACTCATTTGCCTAATAATTCTGCACACAGTGTAATAGCTTGGAGTGATTAAAAATGTGTGTGGGGGATGTGGCATTTTGCTTTACTCCAAAACAGTTTAATAAGTTAGTAAGTCCTAATGCATCATTTGTATTATCAATATGAATGTTAAAATCTCCGAAAATTAGCGCTTTATCAGCGGTAACCAACAGGTCTGAGAGGAAATCTCCAAATTCTTTTAGGAATTCTGTATATGGCCCTGGTGGTCTATACACAGTAGCCAATGAAAGAGATACAATAGATTTCTTTTGCATATCTGACAGTGTAACATTAAGCATAAGTATTTCAAATGATTTAAACCTGTATCCTGTTTTCTGGGTAACACTGAGAATATCACTATATATTGTTGCAACACCTCCCCCACGACCAGTCTGACGGGGCTCATGTTTATAACAGTAGTTTGATGGAGTAGACTCATTTAGACCAATATAATCATTTGGTTTTAGCCAGGTTTCAGTCAAGCAGAGTACATCAAAACTATTATCTGTGATCATTTCATTTACAATAACTGCTTTGGGTGTGAGTGATCTAATGTTTATGAGCCCAAACTTTAAAAATTGATTTTGTTCATTTATTTTACGTTTTTCCTGGTTTAATCACGATAAGATTTTTTCTAAATCCTACATTAAATTTATATTTTGACCTCACTATTCGGGGAACAGACACAGTTTTTATGGATTGGACAGCACAAGTACTTCTATCATTTAAGTGGGTAGAACAAAAGCCATCACAGCAGTTATTTGAGAATTGGCTTACTAGTCATATGGAGCGTAGAATCCTGGAGATGTTGTCCGACAGGAGTTCTGCTCCGACTCTGCTGGGGTTCAGGCCAATCAGCGCGAAAAAGCCTAGGTCGCTCCCAGAAAAGATTCCAATTATTAACAAAGAGCAGTTTCTGTTCTTTACACCATGACAATAACCATTCATTTAGAGCAAAAAGTCTACTGAACCTTTCGTGTCCTCGTCGATACGTGGGCAGTGGGTCCTGACACGATGATCGTCGCCGCAGGCGTTGTGCTGCGAACCGTCTCGATCAGGCTCCTGAAGTCCCTCTTCAGCGTCTCCGTCTGCCGCTGCGTGGGGTCGTTAACCCCGGCGTGAAGCACGACCGCTCTGGGGCTCTCGTCGGCCTTCAGGATCATGGGTATCTGCGCAGAAACATCGAGAACACGAGCACCAGGGAAACAGTGAGTGTGCACTTTACCTTCGGCTAACGTAGCACGGACGTGTCGTACGATGGAGTCTCCGACGATTACAGCGTCGCGTTCCATCTCGCGGAGGAGAGAGAAGCGGTTCCGTGTGGAGATCTCGAAGACCGGAGGGGGAGAAGTTGTCGCCCGGAGCCTGGCTCGCGTCCTCCACTGCGGATGCACCCAGGGTCCGTGGTGTCCCGGCACCGGAGTGAAGGACATCTGGGCAGATCGCGTCCTGGGTGCACCGGGCCTGTGCAGAGAAACACACAGGGTGGAGGTGGTGGGACTGTTAGCAGCGCTTACCCTGGACTTGTGAGCGTCAGCCCGGGAGGTTTCCAACGCGGCTCTCCGCTCTCTCAGCTGGGCCTGCCTCTGCTCCAGGACCCGAATCTGCTTCTCCACAGCCTCCAGCTTGAGTTGCACCGAATGCAGCTCGAACGTGTCATCACTTGCACTCAAAGGTAGACAAACATCCGCCATTAAAGCAAGTAACAGTGAGTAAAGCAATTGTAATGTGTGTGAATAGAGTATTAGCGATGCACGCGGGTTTAGAGAAACCCACGCTGGTGATGCTAATGGGCTATAAGCTACTAGCGGACTCGGGAAATCAAATAAAAACTAGTGAT
Organism: Cyprinus carpio; assembly: GCF_018340385.1. Classification (NCBI taxonomy): domain Eukaryota; kingdom Metazoa; phylum Chordata; class Actinopteri; order Cypriniformes; family Cyprinidae; genus Cyprinus; species Cyprinus carpio. Next base: position 23,696,272 of record NC_056600.1, on the reverse strand, counting down.
AACAAGGCGCTCTGATTTTTTTTGTTGTAGAATACGATAGAGGATATATTCACACGTTATAGAAACGAAAATGATGGTGTATAAAATAGATTTCAACAATAAAAAAATAGACGATAGAGAAATAACGTGACGGAGCTCAAACTAGAGGACACGTTATAGAAACGAAAATGATGGTGTATAAAATAGATTTCAACAATAATATATATATATATAGTTATTTTAACAATACAGATTGGGCCAAAGCACTTTATATTATCAATCAGGAAAATAGTGTGTCAATAATGCAAAATGACATTAGTAAACACTCAATTTTCAGTTAAAGGCAGTTCATCATTGAATTAAGTGATGTCATCATCCAGCTCAGTTCAGTTTAAATAAACTTGTGCAACCAAGTCGCGAATATCGCTGAATATTAAGTGTCCCCAACTAAGCAAGCCAGAGGCGACAACGGCAAGGAACCAAAACTCCATTGGTGACAGGATGGAGAAAAAACCTTGGGAGAAACCAGGCTCAGTCGGGGGGCCAGTTCTCCTCTGGCCAGATGAAACCAGCAGTTCAGTTTCAGGCTGCAGCAAAGTCACAATGTGCAGAGGACTCATCTGGTTCATGTAGTCTTTTCCTGGTGGCCATCTAGGAGACAAGATATTCACTTGGGATCTGTCTCTGGGGCTCATCTAAGTTGTCCTGGTCTCCACTGACATTCAGGGCGGTCGAGGTCATCTCTAGGTGCTGATCCACCATCTGGGCTGGATACGTACTGGATCCGGGTGACTGCAGTGACCATCTGATCTGGATACAGACGGGATCTGGTGGTAATGGTGACCTCAGAATAAGAAAGAAACAGACTAATATTAGCATAGATGCCATTCTTCTAACGATGTAGCAAGTACATTGTGTGTTATTGGAAGTGTTCCCAGTTCAGGTTGTCCTAATTAATTCAGCCTAAAAATCCTTTAATGGGTTTGAATATTAGAAATGTGTTAGTGTGTTGTGTGTAAGCCAGGTTAAAGAGATGGGTCTTTAATCTAGATTTAAACTGACAGAGTGTGTCTGCCTCCCGAACAATGTTAGGTAGGTTATTCCAGAGTTTGGTGCTAAATAGAAAAAGGATCTGCCGCCCGCAGTTGATTTTAAAATTCTAGGTGTTAGTTGGGGAGTGTGAATGCTGGTTAAATAGGCAAGTGATAAGCAACACCTGTGCAGGTAATCAGTCCAGTACAGGGTTATGGGAAATGGAGTCCGGGGTGAATGTTGATACTCAGGTGAGGGTACCCTCTGTTGGCCATTGGAGAGAGCCACAGAGGTCTGATTCATGACAGAGCCCCTCCCCTGCGAGGATGAGGTGTGGGTCGATTTGGATGAGCTTGATGAAACTCAAGGGTGAGTGTGGGTTCCAGGTTATCATGGGCCTTCACCCAGGACCTTTCCTTTGGGCCATATCCTTCCCAGCAGACCAGATACTGCACCACATGTCCTCTGCGTCGGGAATCCAGAATCTCTCTGACCTGGTACACCTCCTCACCATCCACGATTAGGGGAGGAGTACTCTCGTCTGCGACCTCGTCCTGGTCCCTCTCTCCTCCGGGTCCACCGGCGGGCTTGAGCAAGGAGACATGGAAAGTGGGTGAGATACGGTAATTTGCAAGTAAAGCCAACTAATATGAAACTGGGGTAATCTGCCTGAGGATTTTAAATGGACCCACGTACCTGGGACTTAATTTTTGCTGGGTAGTCGAAGTCACAGATCCCTGGTGGATAGCCAGACCCATTGTCCAGGAGTATATCCATGTGTTCTCGCTTCTCCTTAATCAGTCGTTGATAGCAGGGAGTTCGGAGGGTTCTCCCAACCAAGGAAATAGAGGGGACTGGAAGCTGAGGACACACTGAAAAGGGGTGAGGCCAGTTGATGGCTTGCGGAGCGAGTTTTGTGCATACTCCGGCCATAACAGAACTGATTCCAGTCATTCTGATTCTGGTGGCAGTATGAGCGTAAGAACCAGGTAATTTCTTGGTTGAGCCTGTCAACTTGACCGTTGGACTGTGGATGGTAGCCGGAGGTGATACTGATGTTGAGTTGCTGGCAGAAAGCTTTCCAGACTCAATTGAATTGTGGGCCTCGGTCGGATACTATATCTTTGGGAAGGCCATAGAAATGGAAGACCTGTTTGGGTAAGGGTATGAGTCGACAGGCCTTGGAGAATCTTTCGATGACTGTAAGTATTGTGGTGTGATTTCTGGATTGAATTGTGAGTAAATTGCTATATGAGACCATGGACGTTGAGGTACTGAAAGGGGTTGTAATAAACCTGTGGGGCGTTGGTGAGAGGATTTGGACATGTTATAGACTGGGCATTGTTGAACAAATTTGATGGTATCAGGCAGTAGGGATGGCCACCAGAAGCGCTCGGACACCAGCTGGATTGAAGCTGTGACCCCAGGGTGCCCTAAGCTGGGGGAATCATGTATCAGATGCAACACCCATTGTTGAAGATCAGCTGGCACATAAGTTCTGTCGTTGGAGCAGTTCGGAAGTGGTGGATCATTGACCTGAGCTTCAGTGATCTCGGTAATAATGTCCCATTGAACTGGTGCTGATGTAACCCTGTATAATTTAAAATTATTATAAAATAAGGAATAAATTAAAGAGTGTTAAAATAAACTAACCAGAAATAATATTAATAATAAAAGTGAAAGAAATTATAAAATCAAAGTGAAAAGTAAGTTAGTGTGATGATTGACATTTTAATGACTGTCCAATTAAGTGAGGTTTATGTTGAAGTCCCGCCCCACCACATTAGTTGCAGTATGCGAGAAGCCATTTTCTTTTCACTATGAGACTAATGATATTAGCAGCAGCATAACTTTGAGCAAGAGCTAAAAAGAGGAGTCAAAGAAGATAAAAATACATCTATGCTTTTATTTCTTTGAATTTTGGTGAGTACACATTTTGCACTGTGTAAACAGTCATATATGCAATCAGATATGTGCAATGATGTATTTGAGTGAGAGATAATGTGATACTGATGAGCTCTGGTTTATTACAAGTTAGAAGAGGTTTGTTGGCTAATCAGTAATGTGTATGAGTTGCAAGTGTTCATATTGTATAATGATGATATTTATTGTTTAATCAGGTGGCGTAATGTCGACTGAGTTGTTGAATTACGGTGAAAGTGTTACTGTTAAATGTTTAGCAGGCCAACAAATGCTCCGATCATTTCAATTTGAGGACGATGCGAGACCACACTGTGTTTTTGCAGAACCGGAGAAGCGATTTTTTTTTCCTTTTGAATCTATCAAACTGAACCATTTTGAACCGAGTCACTGGAACTGAATCTTTTTGAACTAAGATTACTGAATCGAACCAAATTGAATCTTTGCACTGAAATCTTTTGAATTGAATTTATCGAACCAAACCTTTTTGAATTTTATTTACCAAATTGAATGTACTTTACAGAGTTATTGAACAGAATCAATTGAATCAAAATTTCCTGAATTGCTCTTGTAACATTTTGATTTTCAAAACGTTTTCTTTTCCTGTTTTGAGTTAACTGATCTTGTCAAAAGTTATAATTGTGAACTTGTTATACGAGTGCAGTCTAACTAAACTCTGTAGTTATTGGGTGCACCCAGATTAGTCCATGCATAATTCACGTATTGCAATTTGATTGAGTTTCTTTTGTCATTAAGAATTGTCATTCAATTGAAACTGTGAATACTGTGAATTGAAATTATTCCTTTCACTTCATTCTCTGCAAACAACCAATTTATTTTCAATACAGAATTATTTCCACACAACGTTGAGCTGTTTAATTTATGCCTTCCGAGCTGAACCTATTGGCCTATTGATATTAGTATATTGTCAGTGCCTGTCAATCGACACAGGTGTTACACTACAATCAGAGTTGGTGGGATAAACGGTTTCGTCTGTGCTTCTCAGAGGAGTGATGAGTTGTGTAATCAGGATAATTGCATCCGCTTTACAGTTCTTGGACCCTGGTCGGTAGGTGACTTTAAAGTCGAAGCGTGAAAAGAATAGTGACCATCAGGTTTGTCTTGGGTTAAGTCGTTTGGCCGAGCAAATATACTCCAGGTTGCGGTGATTGGAAGGAAAGGAACTTTAGTGCCCTCTAGCCAATGCCTCCATTCCTCAAAGGCCGATTTCATTGCCAGCTATTCTCGATCATCCACGTCATAGTTTCTTTCGGCTGCGTTCAGTTTGTGTGAATAATAGGCACAGGGGAATAGCTTGGGAGGATTGCCCTGACATTGTGAAAAGATTGCTCCGATCCCAATGTTGGATGCATCAACCTCTACTCTCCCTCCCCTTAGCAGTCAAGTAAGCGGAGCCGCTATGGTGCTGAAATTCTGTATAAAGGGTCTGTTGAAATTGGCAAAGCCCAGAAAACATTGCAATTCCTTTATGGTCTTTGGTTGCGGCCAGTTTAATACAGACTGAACTTTGTTATCGTCCATGGCGACCCCCTCAGCACTGATGATGTAGCTCAGGAAGGACCTCACATTTCTCCCTATTTGCATACAGCTGATGATCCATTAGACGTTGCAGGACTGCTCGAACGTGTTGAACGTGTGTTTCTAGGGAATCAGAGTAGATGAGTATGTCGTCAATGTAGACAATGACCCAGTGATTGAGCATATCATGGAACACGTCGTTGATGTAGGCTTGGAAGACAGATGGACTGTTGGAAAGCCCGAACGGCATAACCAGGTATTCGTAGTGCGTAGGTATTCGGGTGTGGTTGAGAAGACTGTCTTTTATTTATCTCCCTCCCGGATATGGATCAGATTGTAGGCACTGCGGAGATCGAGCTTGGTGAAATACTTGGCAGAGCACAGTTGCTCCAGGGCAGATGGAACCACATGCTTCTGACCGTATTTGTGCGGATAAGCCCTTACGGTAAAGCAGCTTCAGGGGAACGGTATCCCAACCGGTTTGGGCTGCAAGCATGCGGAAGGTGAGAGAGTAATCCGCTGCTGTATCTCTGCCTTGACAATGTGCGAGCAATTGTTCACCAGCCTCTTTGCCACAAACTGAAGAAGGAGATCATTGAAGGAAGGAAATGACAGGCTTCTGCCCTCCCATGCGGCCATAGTCCAGTCCAACGCCCCTCCAGTCAGCAGAAAACAGATGAAAGCAATGCGATTGTTGTCTGTGGGATATAATAATGGTTGATGAGCCATAAACAGGGAACATTGTAAGAGGAAGTCTTTACACTTATCTGGAGTGCCGTCAAACCTCTCTGGTAAGAAGAGTCGAGGGTTAGCAGTGTGAGGGCTTGCTGATGCATTAGTTGGTGGAGGCCCAGGCGTTGGTGGGCTAGGTGGCGGCGCGACCAGTTGCATGGATTGCAACGTTCTCACCATTTCCTCTGTGAGAGACGTGAGGCATTGCAGTTGCTGTTGGTGAGATGCTAATATGTTAGCTTGGGCTGAGACCTCGGAGAATAGTTGATAGACCGCCGCTGGATCCGGGGGTGGCGGAGTCTTCTGTAATGATCGGTCAGAAGTATGTGGATCCATTTGCAGCACTTTATTGAATAAAGCAAGGTCAACAACAGGCAATGCTCAATCAACAGTGGCAGGAATGTCAGAGATAAGACGGAGGCAGAAACTATGCCAGGCACGAGTCAGGGCAACCAGCAAATAATCAGAGTTCCGGAAGGCAAGATCACAAGGGTAGGCAGCAGAGAATCTGAGAAGTCAAACTGTCCAGGGTCATACACAGAATAAACACCGAATGGCAGGAAAAACGCTCAGTGTCAGTCAGGGCAAAACAAGACTTTGCAGTGAGTGTGAGTGTGAACGCTGGTTAAATAGGCAAGTGATAAGCAACACCTGTGCAGGTAATCAGTCCAGTACAGGGTTATGGGAAATGGAGTCTGGAGTGAAAGTTAATATTCAGGTGAGGGTGCCCTCCGGTGGCCATCGGAGAGAGCCACAGAGGTCTGATTCCTGACAAGTGCAGTGTGTTTACAGAACCGGGCAAATATGGTCATATTTCCTGGTTCTAGTAAGAACTCTAGCTGCTGCATTTTGGACCAGCTGGAGTTTGTTTATTAAGCTTGCAGAACAACCACCCAAGAAAGCATTACAATAATCTAACCTTGAGGTCACGAAAGCATGAATTAACGTTTCTGCATATGACATTGAGAGCATAGGTCGTAATTTAGATATATTTTTGAGATGGAAAAATGCAGTTTTACAAATGCTAGAAACGTGGCTTTCAAATGAGAGATTGCTATCAAATAGCACACCTAGGTTCCTAACTGATGACAAAGAATTGACAGAGCAGCCATAGAGTCATCGAGTCTAGGTTATCAAATGCAGAGGTTTTAGGTCTGATAATTAGCACCTCTGTTTTTTCAGGATTTGGCAGTAAGAAATTACTCTTCATCCAGTTTTTTTATATCTATGCATTCCGTTAGTTTTTCAAATTGGTATGTTTTGCCAGGCCGCAAAGTTATATAGAGTTGAGTGTCATCAGCATAACAGTGAAAGCTAACACAATGTTTCCTGATGATATCTCCAAGGGGAAACATTGAATGCGTGAAAAGTAACGGCCCAAGTACTGAGCCTTGAGGTACTCCATACTGCACTTGTGATTGATATGATACCTATTCATTCAATGCTATGAATTGATGAAGGTCAGATAAGTATGATTTGAACCATGCTAATGCACTTCCACTAATGCCAACAAAGTTTTCTAGTCTATTCAAAAGAATGTTGTGGTCAATAATGTTGAACACCACACTAAGATCCAGTAGCACTAAAAGAGAGAAACAACCACGATCAGATGATAAGAGCTGGGACCTCATTTATAACCGTTATATAAGCGTATGCACAAAACATGCCCTTAAAGTGGCGTACGCCACTTCCTACGCAAAAGATGGGATTTATAAAAACAATCTTGACGGGAAAATTTGTACACCTGCACGCAAACTCTGACCCATGCGTACGCACACTTTTACTACAGTGAGCAAAACAATGAAGTAATTTAGTTTAAGTTTTCATTTTGATATAAACAGTTAGATTAAAAAATTACACTCATTAATGGTGATTACATAAAGTCATTATGCAGAAATTAGAGATTATATGGATAGACATATTTGTAGTGGATGTGCTATATTTTTGATGACTTTTCCTGTGGCATGCTATGTTTTAATGACAGGGAGGAGTGCTAGGCACACAATAATTCCTCCTTAAACTAAATTGCAGATCTCACGTTATGAGAATTTTTTTTTTAGTGAGAACAAGGAAATGATGCGCACTTCGATATTTTGGGAGACACTGCTGGATTCGGTGAATGAATGATCCATTGGCCAGTTTGAATATGTCCAATGACAATACTGTACAAGTCAGACAACTCCATTTTCTACTACAAAATATAAGTAGGCCAAACTAGCCTATATAAATACCCTAAAACATATGTGTACATTATCAGCAAAACGGCATACATTTCATTTCATTGAGTTAAACATGCTGTCACGTGGATGGGAATATGCGTGGAAATTATATGCAGATGAGGTTATGCTTAGTAAAACTAGGAGTTGTAAGCTCTATATATGGTGATTTTGTGGAGGAAGTTTTATAAATGAGTCCCCAGGTCATTTGTAACTCTAATGAGAGCAGCTTTAGTACTATGATACGGTCTAAATCCTGACTAAAAATCCTCACAGATACCATTTTTCTCTAAGAAGGAATATAATTGTAAGGATACTACCTTTCCTAGTATCTTGGACAGTAAATTGAGATTCAATTTATGTCTGTAATTAACCAGTTCTTTGGGGTCAAGTTGTGTTTTTTTAATGAGAGGCTTAATAACAGCCAATTTGAAGGTTTTGAGGACATATCCTAATGACGATGATGAATTAATAATAGTCAGAAAAGAATCTATGACTTCTGGAAGCACCTCTTTTAGGAGCTTAGATGGAATAGGGTCTAACATACATATTGTTGGTTTAGATGATTTAACAAGTTTATACAATTCTTCCTCTCCTATAGTAGAGAATGAGTGGAATTGTTCCTCAGAGGATCTATAGCAGACTATCTGATGTGATACTGTAGCTGACGGATGCATGGTTACAATTTTATCTCTAATAGTATCAACCTTGGAAGTTAATTAGTTCATAAAGTCATTACTGCTGTGCTGTTGAAAAAAAAAAAAAAAAAAAAAAACAACAACAACACTGGGTGGATTTTTATCATTTTAGGGTTGTTTGTGTACACACACTGCCAATACACATTTCAGTTCAAACAGCTCGTAAAAGTGCATGTAGCATCATATGACTTAAAAATAATAATAATAGTTACCCAGATAGCACATGTACGTCTGCAAGATGTCTGTTAAAGATCTCTTGATCTGGGAAGCACCTGCTGTCTACAAACGTCTGACAGACGTCTTTCAGATATCAGTTTTACATACATTCTAAATCATAAACACTTTTTAAATACATCTAATAGACATCTATTTGGCATCTAAACGGAAACGTCATATAGACATATTGCAGATGAGCAAAACTCTCTAAAAAATATGTCTTGCAGATGTAAATGCAGACGTCAAATAGACGTCTCCGAGATGTACGTGTGCTATCAGGGTAGGGTTATATCACCACCTGTTGGTTTGGAATGTTCTTGACAGCGCTTCATAGCATGTTTTTGGGTTTTCATGTGGACACACGGTCATGCATTGCTCCCACACAACATATTATTTTTTCCCCTTAATTATGTAGTAATAATGAGATGTTATGTCGTTTTTAACGACATCTTTTCTCGTTAAAACGACATCTTTTTTCATAATAAGATGTTTTCTCATCAAAACGACATCTTTTCTCATAAAAACGAGATATGTCATTAATATGACATAATTATCTTGTTAAAACAAGATCTTTTCTCGTAATAGCAAGATATTTTCTCGTTAAAACAACATCTTTTGACGTTAAAACAAGATGTTATGTCGTAAAAAGGACATAATTATCTTGTTAAAACAATATCTTTTCTCGTAATAACGAGATATTTTCTCGTTAAAGCGACATCTTTTCTTGTTAAAACTACATATTTTTCTCGTAATACTGCATATTATGTCATAAAAATGATGTTTTCCCGTTATTATAGATATATGGTACATTATGTGAGCCAGCTAAGCGACTGTACACGCCGCTGTCGCCACAGTCTGACATAAACGAGGATCTGCAGGCTTCTGAAATTATTGAAATACACTGTTTTAAATTTATTTAAATGTAATGGTTTTATTTGAAGCGGCATGTTTATTGGGATTAATCTCCAATCTGTCTACAATATAGTGTTATCCAATAACTGCACTCAGACCCATGACTCAGGCTATGATCAGATCAAAACAGTTATTTTTGAATAATTGACTCTGGGCTTAATATTTCTTTGAATGACTGAAGTTTGGTATAACAACAAATCGAAATACAAACAAAAAGAAATAAAGAGATTTTCTAATAGGCTAATAATAATAATAATTATAATAATTATAATAATAAAGAGTAAACAAAAAGAAATGATGTGTTTTTATATTTGGTTAATGGTAATAATATTTTTTTTATTTATTAATATGTCGTATTATGAGAAAAATTTTGTTTTTACGAGAAAATGTCATTTTAATAAGAAAACATCTGATATTAATGACATAACATCTCGTTTTTATGAGAAAAGATGTCGTTTTAATGATAAAACATCTCGTTATTACGAGAAAAGATGTCCTTTTAACTAGAAAACATATGGTTATTATGAGAAAATATGTCTTTAAAATGAGAAAAGATGTCGTTAAAATGACATAACATCTGGTTATTACAACATAACTGAGTGGAAAAAAATATATGTGTGGCAGCAATTTGATTTTTTTTTTTTTTTTTGAATAATTATGTTTATAAAAATACCCGTGTATGTGTGGACTAGGCCTCCAACTCAGTGATTCTGTTTTTTTTTTAGGTGTAATAATTCTTTCACTTGGATGTAAAAAGTTGTACTGAGTAAATACAGCTGGATAAAACAAAATCTGTGTCCGTCTTCATTTCAGGCTGAAAAGCAACAAAATTATTATTTTAAAGGGGGTTAATTCTTTTCTATACAGACTGTAATTATCCATTTGTAGAACAAGCATTAGGAATAATAAGACTAAGTGCAATACAAGAATCACAAATCTGGCACATACAAGTCAGTATTAAGTATAAATATTCTGTCATCGCTTACTCACACTAATGTCATTTTAAACCTGTATGCATTTCTTTCTTCTACAGAACAAAAAAAAAAACAAGATATTTTTGAAGAATGTTATGTTCTGAACAGCGTTAAACCCATTGACATTCATTATATAGAAAGAGAATATCATCAATAAAATATTACCTTCTGTGATCCACAGAAGAAGAAAAAATTAAGATTTGGACATGAGGGTGAATAAATTAGCATTTTAAATACTCCACGAAAAATTAAGAATGAAAGAATGCAAAAGGAAAAAACATACACACAAATCAACATGTAACGGACATGCACTCACTGTGTCACTGCTGCTTGCTCATCTCCAACACCAGTATTTACAGACAGACACGATGTTCTTTAGCAGAATAGAAATCAGTTCTGCACACTTTAACTTTGGACCTCCTGCAGAACAGAAGTGTGATTTTCTTTAATGGATTCATGCACATTTATCTAATGCCCATTAATAAACATCCACATAGATATCCACTATGAATAAAGAGAAAATCTTTTGTTCTCCTGTACTGTCATGAACAATAACTCTACTATTAGTGGCACAGACATTACATTGGTTGGCACATCTGATGAAATACTTCATCAGGCTGCTAATTTCCTGCATATTTTTCTATCAGATTGCATGTGTGGTGGCAGAAACACTGGCTGTTCCTGACTGTAGAACTTCTGTCTCTTTTTGAAGAAACTTCTGTAAAAACCTGTACAGAAGAATCAGAACAGTATGAGCACACTGTCAACTTGCACCACAGAATAACAATAGATAGAACTGAAAAAGATGTGTGGAGCCTTTGCATCCTGACGTACGATCAAGTTCCTCCACCGTGTCTAATATGGATAATTCATACCTTAAAAAAAAAAAAAAAACATTATTAATCTCTTATTATCAGTCCATTTTAATTCTAACTCCTTGCAAATTGAAAATACATTCTGCAATTTATTAGCAATTAAAGTTAAATTCAATCTAAAAGCCATTCTTAATTTAACGTTGAATGTTTTTTTTCTTTATTTTTTTTTTTCACTTTCTTTCTTTCTTTGAGTGATTGGCAGAAGCTTAGTGTGATTGGGGGGAGCAGAGTGACTTTTCCCGGTGGGCCAGTAGTGTTTTTTGAGGCCGCGAAGACCGGTCTGATAATAGTTTTACATTGCGAGTTATATTAGCAACACCATCTGGCGGCATGATGTGCGGCCGCTTCCCGCTGGTCAAACTCTGCAGCCTCTCTGCTCAACATAGTATATAAAAGTGCTCAACCCGTTCGGCAGGTCCAACCATGTCTAGGATTTTCAAAAATATAGGGGGATCAGTGAGCGGCCCCTCCCCAAATGGCATAGCCTGTCGGCCTTTGATGTAAAAAGCCACCGAACACCTCTTTTTCCTCATCACGTTTTGGAAGTTTAACATCCGTGTGAGTGAGTGAGTTAACGTTAAATGATGGAAAGGCAAAAAAGAAAACTGAAAGGTGGCGCTGAGAAGGTCAGACTCAAAAGGAAATTATGGAGGAGGAGGCAGTGAAATGCTCCAAAATAATACACATGTTCCGGGTGTGACCGGTGTAATCTGCATTGTGTTTTTTTTTCCTGATAAAACATACAACTGTTTTTACAGTGTGTTCACCCTTCTTGTCTTTTCTCTCCCATGCACAGACAGCACAGAAAGGGAAGAGAAAAGAGAATGGTATAAATCTTTCATACAAAACTTAATTTAACAACAAGTGACAAAACAGCATACCTGATAAAACATAAAACAGTCTTTACAGTGTGGATTCGCCCTTCTTGTCTTTTCTGTTAAATTAATGTTAAGTGCAACACAATTAGCACGTGCTTCAAGTGCATTGATCGACAGAACTGATCAAACTGAGTGAAAATACAGAAATAATCAAATATGCATCTAAAATAATATCACATATGATTTGAGTATAAAAGTATACAAGTGCTTTTTAAAGCAAAGATGAAATTGGATTAATCAGAGCTAATTAGAAACCCACCTCTCCCGTGCACAGACAGCGCAGAAAGGGAAGAGGAGGTGCAAAGACAGAAAATTACGACCAATGCTGCTGTCAGAAATTTAAAGGGGAAAGTGCACACACAGACGGACATATCAAGGTATACATCTTGAACAATTTTTGTGTAATTCTACATATGAAATTAACATTACTTTCCATACCTGTTATACTCACCCCCCTAGAATTACACAAAATTCTGAGAACATGAAAAACTCTACACTGGTCAAAGAATTACATGGTCCACACTCTAAACAATTAGTGAAGACAGTCAGCAATCAAAAGCTACCCAACGAGAGGATAAAAATGTTTTGAAATTGGCCAAATTTCATCACATTCTATTAGACTTCATCAAGGTGACCATTACACCTCGTACACTTAGACCACATACTCAATTAAGGCAAGTTTTACTTGGAAAAAGAAGAAACAAAAGCAAGTTTCAAAAACTGCATGTACCTAGAGTCAAAGTTTAAATTTAAACGTGAATTACTGTTGACCCAGAATCCAAACCTAACAGGGTTTTAAGTTGAACCATCGATTTAATAGGTCTGCGTACTGGTCTGATAACTCTCTATTTAAACCAGGTACAGGACCTTGCATAACAGGTACACTGTCATAAACAGGATTTTGGGAGAAGGATCAGCAGTATTTAAACCAGCTACAGGACCTTGCATAACAGGTACACTGTCATAGACAGGATTTTGGGGAGACAGATCAGCACCAGCCACAGTATTGTCATCAGCCACTGGCACAGCAAGATGTGAATTTGACACCTGTTGGCAGGGCAACTGAGAATGCACCCATTAAGCAGTGCAGTCATCATCGCATATAGCTACATTGGAGATGTTGGACATAAAGTCTGCTTGCGAGAGTTCCTCAGCCTCATTCCGCTCATCATCTGCAGACTCAATCTTGGCAGCGTAGGAGCAAGCATTACTGTGGGTCTGAACAGTTAGACCACTCAGAGCGTGTTGGATCAGACTGCGAAGGGACACTGCAGGTAGGTGTTTCCAGCATCCTCTTGACCAGAACTGAGTCTCTATCAGGCAAAGAGAGGAAGTTCACTTGCAAAAGAAGATTGCGATGTACTGTTCTCTCATTACCAGCTCTGTCACCAGATCTTATAGACATGTATGGAAGGGTTTGAGGCAACGACAGTGTATACAACAGGCTCCCATCTGTCAGCAAGTTTCCGTTTCCCTCTACAACCCTTGTTAGCCACAAGCACCTGGTCACCAATGGCTAGAGGAAGGCCTTTAACTCTTTTGTTGTACTGGTTGGACTGGTGTTTTTGTTTGTTTGAACAGAATTCTTCTGCACCAGTAACATAGCAGACTGGAGATCACTGATGAGCGATTTAACGTACTGGTCGTAGTCACAAACTGACTTGTCCCGCAGAACCCTCTTGAAAATAAGGTCAACTGGCAACCGTGGTACTCTGCCAAACATTAAGTAAAAAGGGGCAAAACTGGTTGTTTCATGAGCTGTACAGTTGTACACAAACGTCATGGTCTGTACCAACTGCGGACACTTTTGGTTAGGGTCTAGGTGGAAGGGACCTCAGCATGTTACCTAATGTTCTGTTGAATCTTTCGGTACCACCATTCCCCATCGGGTGGTAGGGAGTGATTCTAGACTTGTCAATGCCAGCCAGTTCGAGAAGCTCAGCTATCAGTTCACTCTCAAAAGAAGCCCCCTGGTCAGAATGGATATGTTGGGGAAATCCATAGACACAGAAGAAGCAGTCCCACAGTTTCTTGGCCACTGTTTTTTTTGCTGTTTGGTCTTGACATGGAAATGCATGTGCCAGCTTTGTGAAGTGATCTGTGATTACTAAAATATCCACAGATTTGTTACGCCGATCCTCAGCAGACCAGAAGTCGATTCAAACGAGCTACAGTGGGGCTGTGGTTTTAATACTCTCCAAGACGTCTTGCTGCAGGCTCTGAAGTTTTGCTGAAGACACACCTGGTACATTTCTTCACATAATCACGCACATCACGCTCCATATAAAGCCAGAAAAACCTATGACGAGCCAAAGACAAAGTGTGTGGCTGCCATTGGTGACCAGCCAGGTCGTGGACACTAGAAAGTGCTTGACATTTCAAGGTTTCAGGCAAAACGAACTGAAATCTCTTGTGCTTGATGAGCGGGTCTTTAATAGTTCTGTAAAGGATTCCATTGAGCACTGAAAGTTTGTTCCACTGCTTCAGAATCCTCAACACATACAGGTTTTCATTGGCACGTTCACGTCTTGATGGTCTGCACTTTCTGTCAACATAATAACACACTCTGGCAATGACAGGGTCTTTGTGCTGATGTTCTCGTAAGTCAGTCAGGGAAAGGCAATGAAACACTTCTTTATCACCGCTGATCAAAGAGTTAAGATGTTCTGTAAATTATGCTGCTCTACATTCAGTTTCCTATTTCCCATTCATCACAGGAGGACAGAACTGAGGACACGTCATCGGCAGACAATGATGTATTCAGCCCGACATCAAGTGGACCTGACCTTAATGTTTGCGTTTGGCAGGTAAGTCGGAACAATTCTTGCACACTTCCATCCTCAACACTGTGTACTTGCCTCAGCAGTTCAGAATAAGGCTCTGACAGAAGCCGCTGACTTACTGGCCTGACAAACGGATCCCTACTGATCGCGTCTGCCACCACGTTGAGTTTCCCAGGAACATATTGATCTCAAAAGAATATGGAGCAAGTTTCGAGAGACCCAGTTGCTGCCTCACATGCATCCAGTTTCGGCTTGGTCATAATGTATGTAAGCGGATTATTATCCATCCACACTGTAAATTCATGGCCTTTAAGCCAGTGACTGAACTTGTCACACACTGCCCACTTAAGAGCCAAGAATTCTAATCTGTGTGCAGGATATTTTGTTTGGCTGCAATTCAAAGCCTTGCTAGCAAATGCTATCTGGCCTTGTCTTCACCTGCAGGTATCTGAGAGAGTACAGCACCTAAACTGTCTAAAGAAACATCAGTATAGAGCAGGAATGGACGCTCAAAATCTGGATGAGCCATCACCACACTATTGACAAGGGCCCTTTTCAGTTTATCAAAGGCCACATCACAGTCCGGGGTCCAGTCCTGAGATGTCAACTCCCGAAAAGTGCCTGCTCTCCTACGACCACCAGCACCTTTCACTGAACGTTTCAGGCCAGCCGTCAGGTTGAATAAGGGTCTAGCGATACGAGAACAACTTTGAATAAAGGCTTGATAGTACAGGACCATACCGAGAAACGATCTGATTTTTTTCTGTGAAGGCGTGGTTCCATCTTCCTTCATTAAATCCTCTTTTCGAAAAAGCAGAGATGACTTTTACTTTCTCTGCATCAGCTGAAACACCAGTACCATCTATCACATGGCCCAGCAACTTTACAGACTTCCTCAGAAAATTACACATTTTAGGAGCTAGCTTTAGGTTGCTGGATCTCAATCGAGAAAACACTATCTCCAAGCGCCTCAGTGCCTCCTGTTCAGATGGAGCGAAGACCAACAAGTCATCAAGGTAACAGTGAAGACTGGAAAAGTTAAGGTTACTGAAAATACTGAGCATCATGCGCATGAAAGACATGGGGCTAATGTAAAGGCCCTGAGGGAGACGATTATACTCGTATAACCCCATTGGCATTGTGAAGGCAGTGTACCAACAGTCAGACACATGGAGTGGGATGTTGTAAAATCCTGAAGTTAAGTCCAAGGTGCTGAAAAAGGCATTACCTCCTAAGGCTGCAAGACAGTCAGTTTGATGTGGTAAAGGATGGGCGTCCTTGAAGGTTTTAGCATTGAGCCAGCGGAAATCGGTACAAACTCTCAGATCACCATCTTTTTTTCCAGACCATCACTAAAGGCGATGCGTACTCACTGACCAGACTTACTGATTATGCCTTTCTCCTCCATTTCTGACAAAACTTCTCTCAGTTTCGTTCTGGTAGTGGGCAGGAGGGATGCGGCGATAGGGAAAATGGAAATGGGCGCTCATCATAAAGATGGGATTCTGTGCACAAAATCTTTTGCCTCTCCACAATCCAGTTTATCCTTGGAGAAAACATCATGGTAAGATACAATAAGAGCTGCCAGTTTTCTCTTCCACATCTCGGAAACGTCACATCCATCAATGTCAACGTCCTTCAAGCCATAGTCTTTCAGTAACTGCATGGGATCAGCGAGCAAGGCAGTTTCGAGTGGATCTGAATTAGGAGTGTCAAGATGGGTTCTACTCAATCCCTGCATAACAGTGAGGTCTTCGACACATAGACAGGAAAAAAATGTCAGCCAGTTTAGAGTTGCGGCGAAGTGTCACTGACGTTGGATTAGGATTAAGTATCTTCATTGGCACCCATCGATCACCCCACATTGGTGTTACTACTCTTCCGACAAGAATGCTTTTAGGTGCTGAACGTGCAGTGGTTGTGGCTCAATAATTACAGTGCTTCCTGGGGAAACATGGACATTTGGTGGCAATTTCCCCCAAACAAGATACTTATGTCTGGGAAGTAGAGTGACTGCCTGACAGAGTTTCACAGTACCAAGTTTATCAAGCTGCTGAGGGCCAGACCAATGGGAGATGCAGCTCAGAAGCTCGAGGAATTGCTCACACTCAGGATTACCGTTACAGCAGGAAACAAGTACCCAGTACAGAGATTTCATCTTCTGTAGAATGCATTTGATTAAGTTGCTTACAATTCTGAACTCGTCTCTTTGTCCAGGCACTACAAGAGTTTGAACAACAAACTTAAATCCATAAACTTCAATCTCCAAGTCGTATGTACACTTTGGCTGAATTGTAAGGCCACCACAGCCAACCAGAACCAAATTAATTGGAATCGCTTGAGGATGTGAAAGAATACCATCAGCTTGCAGCTTGGACTCACCCTCTTTACTAAGCGTGCAGGACATACTACCAGAATCCAGTAACCCCTTTAATGTGTTACGCCAAAACAACCGGCCAAAAACTGTCACAGGAGCATAAAACAACTCACTCGCCCCATATAACACAGTTTTTTCTTCTGGCAATGACTCGCAGCTGTTCATGAAAACATTTTGCACATCTGCTGCTTCTGTGAGGGAGGTTTTTATTACAATTGCCTATGTTACCCCCCCTCTCATCACATGGACCATTCAGTTTGACTGAGCAGTATCCGAGGGAGTCACTGGGCATGCTGCTTTGGGACAGTCACTCTTAAAGTGGCCAGGATTGAGACAGTGACGACATAGCCTGTGACGTCTACAATGCGAGTACGTAGTGTGTTCCTTGGATCTACAGACTCTACATGCAGAACCTAAGTTGGTCTTGAAGCCTGAAGCTTTGTCTGCATGAGCCTGACTGGGTGAAGTTAAAGAGGCAGTGCACAATGACTGGACTCTATCCATCATGCCAACCATATGTTGAAGACCTGTGTCTGGAGAGAATGGAACAGCATTAGAATTAAGATGACTCACAGGAGGCAGAGACTGGGCTGGCATAGAAGCAGGCTGCTGAGGAGAACTGGACACAGAATTGGGACATGCTGTAACAGTGCATTGGTTGCAAGTTGACAAAGACATTGTGTGTTGCGTCCTCGATGAAACTCTCTTTAAATCCAACCGCTCCTGGACCTCAGCGGTGGCTCACTTCTCAGCTGGTTTTAAACTGAAAAGACATAGCAAGACTTGGGTCTGGGACAATGTGAAATAAAAATCATGACAGCTTCTGCAGCAGGATCCTCAACGCTCTTATTACGTCTGCAACATCTATGGCCTTGTTAAAAACGTATCCAATAATCCATGGGACTTTAATCTGCTCTTGGGACAGTATTATAAAAGTCAGCCATAGGCATATTTGAGTAAGCCAACTCACTGAAGTTGCGTTTCAGTATATCGAACACCGCACTTGGAAGTTCACTGGCATTCAGTTCAGGGCGGCTTCGTAGGGACACCTTGACAACATCTCTTGCTTTTCCAGCCAGTCTACTCATGATGAGATCAGAAACATCAGTTTGCGGTTTGCATTTCATTCTGGTTAAATAACTGCACATCATATCCTCCCATTCATGGAAAGTAAATGAATCACTCTTATCGCCCCTGAAGAATGGTGGAGGTGCTGAATCTTGCTGAACTATCACCTTCAGACTAGATGCATCAATACACTCACTAGAGTGCTGAGACTGGCAAGGAAGATTAGGCTGTACTGGGCTGGGCTGGTGCACAACATTAAGGCTGGCTGAAATACCTCCCCTATTTTGTGAGCCAAATCTAAAATTATGCTTCCTAATGCCTCTGAAGAAATGACACGTTCAGTATCTGGGGCGTGTGATTGGGGTGGAGCTACTGTTGGGCCTAAAGAAACAATGATTGTTGAATCAACTGTGTGCATATAGTCAAGACCCACATTAGCTAACGCTCTCCCTCTCCCATAACAATGAGATGTAACTTCAGACATCCTCCTGTTGTGATAAATTTCAGGGGCCCACCGCCCCTGCCCATAGGAAAAGTTTGATTTTTTGTAGGGTTGAAATCTTCTTTATCAATATCCTCAAACATGTCTCAAATGCAAAATGAAAGCACAAAACTACAAAAAAAAATTGCTTTAAACAGCAAAACCCTAACGGATTCACAAATATTCATCTATTTTTCATACAAGATCCTGGAAATCTGAAATCAAATCAAGGCAGTTAATTGTCATGATGAATACAGTTCAAAGGGAATAGATTGTCTCTTTTCTCGATGGATGTAAAATATATTCTTACTCAGAGTCCATTAGACAGCATTTCAAATTTAAAATGCATCAACAGACAATAATTATATTGTTCAGATAAAGGTGAGGAAGACCGGGAGAGAAGATCGGCGAAGCTGGCGAGCCGTCATGAAACCACGGCGATCTGCGAAGTGCTGATCTGAAGATCCAAAATGGTCACGGCACCACGTGTGACCGGTTTAATCTGCGTTGTGTTTTCTTCCTGACAAAACATAAAACAGTCTTTATAGTGTGTTTTTGCCCTTCTTGTCTTTTCTGTTAAATGAATGTTAAGTGCAACACAATTAGCATGTGCCTCAAGTGCATCGATCGACAGAACTGATCAAAGTGAGTGAAAATACAGAAATAATCAAATATGCATGTAAAATAATATCACATATGATTTAAATAGAGTATAAAAGTATACAAGTGCTTTTTAAAGCAAATATGAAATTGGAATAATCAGAGCTAATTAGAAACCCACCTCTCCCATGCACAGACAGCGCAGAAAGGGAAGAGGAGGCGCAAAAACAGGAAATTACGACCAATGCCGCTGTAAGAAATTTAAAGGGGAAAGTGCACACACAGACGGACATATCAAGGTATACAACTTGAACAATTTTTGTGTAATTCTACATATGAAATGAACATTACTTTCCATACCTGTTACACGGGCATCAACGAGCAAAGATACTACAGGTAAAATAAATTGAAGCACATGTCCGTCAAAGCCAGGCACCAGATCGGAATTAGCACCAGCTACCAGCCAACCAGCCAAAAGCTTGTGAAATTTGAAAGTAGCTGTGGTAAATATGAGACAAATGAATAGTTTACTATTGAGTGACTCTTGAATTTGTCCTTCAGTGGTTGGCAGATTTCCTAGTTTTAAAACGAGTAACTTCCCTTGGCTGCTGCTGCTATGTTAAGTGTATATGGGTTATGACGTTAACACTAGCATAAGCTAATGAGCAAGGTGTCGTGTCACTGTGAAAATGGACCCTTTTCAACAGGGTGATGGTGACGTTTTTTACGGTCATCATCAGCATAAATCCTGGAAAGTTTTTTTGTATTTTCATTTTTTTAAAAATATGTATTTACATGTATAACACTATACTTTATATTATATTACCTTTTATAAATGTACAAAAAACAAGTTAATGCTGTTGTGAGGGTTTCTAATACAGTGTCTGTGGGAGTGATGACAAATTGACATATATTTCTCTCTTCTGGCTGCCGTTATCCATCTCTCGCAAATTTTTTCCTCTTTTTGAAAGTTGTAAAAAAAAAAATATATAGAGGAGTTTTTCTTTTGCTATTTGAGCAAATGGGAACATAAAAAATATTGACTTGTTCAGCAATTGGTGGGAACACCCACAGAAACGTCATAACGGTTATGCCCATGGGGGGAAACAAACCATTCGAATTAATGTGCAGAGAACTTGTTAGGCGCTTGATCTTTACGTTTCGTGAAGATTTTGTTTGATTTTTGCTTGGTGCAGTGCCAAAATGTTGCTGTGTGGCGTTCTGTACCTCTAATAAGTTAAAAAAAATGATCTGAAGATGTATATCACTGATAAACAGACTGACTACCGGAGGTAGCAATGAGCGGCTAGCACAGATAGGCTTCACTACTTACCCTGCAATGATCTGTCATTAGTCCTGTCCCCCTGCACGGCTTACAGTAACCCACCTTCACTCCCTGATATTTTGTGATGTCATAATCTATTAAAATATTTATTTCATATTATTATACACAATCCCTTATGAAAATTGGCAATGGTATTGCTATAGTAAAAGTAAAGGCTAACCAAGGTTTTTTTTTTTTTGTTTTTTTTTTGACGTTTTTATTACCAATTACGCTCACCTAAAGGATTATTAGGAACACCATACTAATACTGTGTTTGACCCCCTTTCGCCTTCAGAACTGCCTTAATTCTACGTGGAATTGATTCAACAAGGTGCTGAAAGCATTTCTTTAGAAATGTTGGCCCATATTGATAGGATAGCATCTTGCAGTTGATGGAGATTTGTGGGATGCACATCCAGGGCACAAGGATCCCGTTCCACCACATCCCAAAGATGCTCTATTGGGTTGAGATCTGGTGACTGTAGGGGGCCATTTTAGTACAGTGAACTCATTGTCATGTTCAAGAAACCAATTTGAAATGATTCGAGCTTTGTGAAATGGTGCATTATCCTGCTGGAAGTAGCCATCAGAGGATGGGTACATGGTGGTCATAAAGGGATGGACATGGTCAGAAACAATGCTCAGGTAGGCCGTGACATTTGAAAACGATGCCCAATTGGCACTAAGGGGCCTAAAGTGTGCCAAGAAAACATCCCCCACACCATTACACCACCACCACCAGCGCTGCACAGTGGTAACAAGGCATGATGGATCCATGTTCTCATTCTGTTTACGCCAAATTCTGACTCTACCATCTGAATGTCTCAACAGAAATCGAGACTCATCAGAACAGGGCAACATTTTTCCAGTCTTCAACTGTCCAATTTTGGTGAGCTCGTGCAAATTGTAGCCTCTTTTTTTCCTATTTGTAGTGGAGATGAGTGGTACCCCGTGGGGTCTTCTGCTGTTGTAGCCCATCCGCCTCAAGGTTGTGCATGTTGTGGCTCCACAAATGCTTTGCTGCATACCTCGGTTGTAACGAGTGGTTATTTCAGTCAAAGTTGCTCTTTTATCAGCTTGAATCAGTCGGCCCATTCTCCTCTGACCTCTAGCATCACACAAGGCATTTTTCGCCCCCAGGACTGCCGCATACTGGTTGTTTTTCCCTTTTCACACCATTCTTTGTAAACCCTAGAAATGGTTGTGCATGAAAATCCCAGTGACCTGAGCAGATTGTGAAATACTCAGACCGGCCTGTCTGGCACCAACAACCATGCCATGCTCAAAATTGCTTAAATCACCTTTCTTTCCCATTCTGACATTCAGTTTGGAGTTCAGGAGATTGTCTTGACCAGGACCACACCCCTAAATGCATTGAAGCAACTGCCATGTGATTGGTTGATTAGATAATTGCATTAATGAGAAATTGAACAGTGTGTTCCTAATAATCCTTTAGGTGAGTGTATAGGCCTATAACCACAGTTTTACTACAAATACCATGGTTAAAACTATGGTTATTGTAGAAAAATGTTTGTACCATGGTTTAACTAGTAATCAATAACCATTTTTTTTAGTATTTTATATACAAATTTTCATGTTATATTTTTATTTTACTGCATGTATTTGTGAAAATGATTAGGCAGCTGCAGCACACACCACATAGAATAACGCTACACATTTCAAGGCACTTCAGTGGACCTTAATGTTTACTTGTTTTGTCAATGTTAAAAATCCTTTGTAAATATAATCAGTAATAAAGTACAGCAGACTTTTACTCAAGTCTTTTTCACTTTATTAAAATTAAGCAAAACAAAATGACAAATGTTTACTTTTCACAAGCCGTATCGTTCTCGTATAACAGAAAATGTCAGGAAACGACTCCTCTGGCCATTCCGCTGGGTCGTTTGTCCAGTCACAGATACTGTACGGACAGTCCGACCCAATACGGCACTTGTTTTTATACGTATGTTGCTCTGTCATGGTACTGAGACTGCTCTCCTTAGAGTTACAAATGACCTGCTCTTATCTTCTGATCGTGGTTGTATCTCTCTATTAGTGCTATTGGATCTTAGTGCTGCGTTCGACACTATTGACCACACTTTTCTTTTGCATAGACTAGAACACTTTGTTGGCATTAATGGAAGTGCATTAGCATGGTTTAAATCGTACTTATATGACCGCCATCAATTCGTAACAGTGAATGAAGAGGTATCATATCGTTCACAAGTGCAGTATGGAGTACCGCAAGGCTCAGTACTAGGGCCGTTACTCTTCACGCTTTACATTTTACCCTTGGGAGATATCATCAGGAAAACACGGTGTTAGCTTTCACTGTTATGCTGATGATACTCAGCTCTATATTTCATCACGGCCTGGCGAAACATACCAATTTGAAAAACTAACGGAATGCATAGTCGATATAAAAAACTGGATGACGAGTAATTTCTTACTGATAAATTCTGAAAAAAACAGAGGTGTTAATTATAGGGCCTAAAAGCTCTGCACGTAATGACCTAGAACGCTGTCTAAGCCTTGATGGCTGCTCTGTCAATTCTTCGTCATCAGTTAGGAACCTAGGTGTGCTATTTGATAGCAACCTTTCCTTAGAAAGCCACGTTTCTAGCATTTGTAAAACTGCATTTTTCCATCTCAATGTATATAAATATATCTAATTACGGCCTATGCTCTCAAATGTCAAATGCAGAAATGTTAATCCATGCGTTTATGACCTCAAGGGTTAGACTATTGTAATGCTCTATTGGGTGGTTGTTCTGCACGCTTAGGAAACAAACTCCAGTTAGTCCAAAGCAGCAGAGCTAGAGTTCTTACTAGAACCAGGAAGTATGATCATATTAGCCTGGTCCTGTCAACACTGCACTGTCTCCCTATCAAACATCGTATAGATTTTAAAATCTCTTGCTTATTACTTATAAAGCCCTGAATGGGGTAGCACCTCAGTATTTGAACGAGCTTTTGTTACATTATAGTCCTCCACGTCCAAACTCCATTCTCAAAAACTCTGGCAATTTGATAATACCTAGAATATCAAAGTCTAACTGCGGGCGGCAGATCATTTTCCTATTTAGCGCCCAAACTCCTGGAATAACCTACCTAACATTGTTCGGGAGGTCAGACCCACGTCTTGCAGTTTAAATCTATGACTTAAAGAACCCATCTCTTTAACCCGCTTACACATAACATACTAATACACTTCTAATATCCAAATCCGTTAAAGATTTTTTAGGCTGCATTAATTAGGTAAACCGGAACTGGGAACACTTCCATAACACCCGATGTAACTTGCTTACATCATTAGAAGAAATGGCATCTACGCTCATATTATTCTGTTTCTCTCTTATTCCGTGGGTCCCACCGTAGCCGTACCAGATCCGTTCTGTATCCAAGTCAGATGGTCACTGCAGTCACCCGGATCCAGTATGTATCCAGCCCAGATGGGTGATCCAGCACCTAGAAAGGACCTCTACAAGCCCTGAAAGACAGCGGAGACCGGACTAGAGCCCCAGAGACAGATCCCCTGTAAAGACCCGTTGTTTCAGACGACCACCGGGACAAGAACCACAGGAAACAGATGATTCTTTCTGCAACAACCTGACTTTGCTGCAGCCTGGAATTGAACTGCTCGGTTTCGTCTGGTCCAGATGAGAGAACTGGCCCCCCCAACTTGAGCCGGTGTCTCTCTCCCAAGGTTTTTTTTTCTCCATTCTTCTCACTGAATGGAGTTTTGGTCGTTTGCCGCTGGTCGACTCTATGGCTTGATTAGTTGGGGACACTTCATTTACAGCGATATCGCTTGCACCTTGATTGCAAATTATTGCAGCAGATACCATTTAAACTGAACTGAGCCTGCATGACGACCATCACTGAATTCAATGATGAACTGCCTTTAACTGTCATTTTGCATTAATTGACACAATGTGTTTCTAATTAATGTTGTTCAGTTGCTTTGAACGCAATCATTAATTTTGTTTAAAGCGCTAATAAATAAAGAATGAATTGACTTGACTTGACCTCTGTCGAGCGGCAGAAATTATTTATGTATATCCATTCTGAGTCAACACCATGCTTTTCCAATGAGGTGGAAAGGACTGTTTTTCCCCCACCTCCGACTCCGCCCCAAACTATGACACGATACCGAAACAAGTCAATATATTTAATATATTCTCTCATTCGCCGCTATATAATTTAACCGAACTATAATGACTTCTGCTTCACAGAAACCCGGAAATGTGAAAATGGTCTATTCACGACATGTCCGTTGCATGTGTAATTCTATCACACCAGCTTTTCCCTTTCCCTGTTCGTTTTACCTCCCACATTATCCGAAAACTCAGTCAGTCTCAAGCCCATTGAGAACTGGTGACGACGAGACAGGGCCTAATATGAGAAACCAAAGCTAAAATCACAGGTGTGCACATTGCACAATGTTATTTATGAGTGCAACAGGGTAGACTGTAGTTCATGAGCAAAATGTAATATTGCAGAAGTGCATTGCTGAACATTTTTTCATTAATGCACTTAAAACTGGCCGAGTCTAAACTCAATCTCAATACCTCAGGTAGTCATTACCCAACGACGCACTTTAAACTTCCAAAATCTCCCGCATCATTATTCACCCACCAAGTCAGAAACACACCCCACACACACACACACCACACACACACACAACACACCACACACATTTCCTTTGCTTCAAAGCTTAATCTTTTTGTTCTTTTTGGGGAAACCTTTAAATCTTTGATTTCTGAACTGTGTTTTTTTGATATTTTGTGTTTTGGCTGTTTGATTATTAGAAATCTTGAAGTGTTGTGCCTATTTTTTTATTTTTGAGAAACAAACTCTTACCAGAACGAATAATTGCTGGTACCATATCCCCACATCACTGAGTGATTTGTGTTCTGCCTTGATCTTCTGACAAAGTGTTTTTTCATTGATATTGCAACATTACAATTGCTGAAATTGAATTTTTTTTTTTGTGGTGATTAATACATGAATCTATGTGGTGTAAATGGTGGAGTACGTCTGCCTGGCGCCCCGAAATTGAAGATTATTTTGATTATAAAAGAAGATATTGAAGATTATAAATTAACTTTAAATAATTTCCCCTCGTTAGGGTTACCACCGTTACATAAGTTGGCGCCCGAACAGGGACTTTGAACCCTGGACCCTCAGAGTGAGAATAATTTTGAATGTGAATGTAAATTTGACTTTTTGAATTTGGTACTTG
>NC_056600.1:22637043-22729933 GCF_018340385.1 Cyprinus carpio | reverse complement strand
ACACAAAGGATCTTATGCTTGCTATTGTTATTAAACAGTCATTAAATATAAGGCCTATATACAGATGGTAGACAACCAAAATGGGTACTACCGCCGCGGTTAACTGCAAGTCAGTCACGTGTTAAATTCATTCGCGAAACTACCGCCAGGTGGAGGCACAGGGACGGATTGACCGAACTGAATGTAATTGACTAAAATGAGATCAAAGGAGGGGGCAGTAAACAACAATACCATTTTGATATCACAAGTGTAAGCATCTTTTAAAAATTGTAATTTCGATGCTCTATTTTCTGCAATGTTATGGAATAGTCTTAGGCTAAAAGTATATCATCAAAAATTAAAATAAAGACCTTTACACAAAGGGCTCTATGCTGCTATTTTAGTACACAGCTCCATTCGATAAGGCCTACGGCCCCCTATTCCCTTACGGATTAAAAGCTCAAATGGTTCATTTCGGTTCATGACTTGGTTTAAAAAAAACCTGTATTTTCCCACTCTTTGCCCAGATAGAAATGAGGAACGGTCCAGCATTCGAGCAATAATTATGATTATTTTCTGTTATTATTCTGGATGTTTCAAACTGCTAACACTTTGCATTTTTAATTATGCCTTTACTGATCGTAGTGACCAAAAAGTGACCGTATTTTCGGTTTCAGCTGTTTACGATTCGCGGGTGCTCGCGCCATTATTCATTTGGAAAACATTAGTCCTGCACGTTGCCATTTCGGCGGCGAGCAGACGGCGGTCCACTTTGGCATAGTTGCTGCTTGATTGGATTTGCTTTTTTTTTTTTCCGGTCGATACTGAAACACGCGTGAACTACAAAGCTTATATTTTACCTAATGCATAATAGATTAAGCTTGAAATAGCTCTGCATCACGAATATGGAAGCGTTTTGGATTTCTCTCGAATGAGATCCCAACCTTATGGTCATCTCTTAAATTATTATTCATTTATTTTTTTTGTTTGTTTTATGACCAACGCCTATATTTATTTTTATATACTGCACTTTTATTTATCCATTATTGAACTAAATATTGTGCCTATTGTTCTGTTCTGATACATTTGTTCTGAAATTGGTGCTAAAGGATTTTGTTGTAAAAGTGAAGAGAACTAAAAACTATCCTGTTGGCCCTATATAAACATTATTAGGTTCCAGCCGTTTATTAGTTCGAAATGATCATACAAGTGCAACGGATACATGACTATTTTTTTTTCCTTCTCCCCCTTTTCTTTCCAAGATATTAAAAAAGGTAGTATCCTCACAAATTATATTCCTTTCTTAGAGAACAAATGCGCATCTGTGAGGATTTCCAGTCAGGATTATAGACCGTATATAGTACTGAGGACTGCTTCCCTTAGAGTTACAAATGACCTGCTCTTATCATCTGATCGTGGTTGTCTCAGCTCTATATTTCTTCGCGGCCCGGCGAAACATACCAATTTGAAAAACTAACGGAATGCATAGTCGATATAAAAAACTTGATGACGAGTAATTTCTTACTGCTAAATTCTGAAAAAACAGAGGTGTTAAATATAGGGCCTAAAAGCTCTGCATGTAATGACCTAGAACGCTGTCTAAGCCTTGATGGCTGCTCTGTCAATTCTTCGTCATCAGTTAGGAACCTAGGTGTGCTATTTGATAGCAACCTTTCCTTGGAAAGCCACGTTTCTAGCATTTGTAAAACTACATTTTTCCATCTCAAAAATATATCTAAATTACGGCCTATGCTCTCAATGTCAAATGCAGAAATGTTAATCCATGCGTTTATGACCTCAAGGTTAGACTATTGTAATGCTCTATTGGGTGGTTGTTCTGCACGCTTAGTAAACAAAATCCAGTTAGTCCAAAATGCAGCAGCTAGAGTTCTTACTAGAACCAGGAAGTATGATCATATTAGCCCGGTCCTGTCAACACTGCACTGGCTCCCTATCAAACATCGTATAGATTTTTAAAATCTTGCTTATTACTTATAAAGCCCTGAATGGTTTAGCACCTCAGTATTTGAACGAGCTCTTGTTACATTATAGTCCTCCGCGTCCGCTCCGTTCTCAAAACTCTGGCAATTTGATAATACCTAGAATATCAAAGTCAACTGCGGGCAGCAGATCCTTCTCCTATTTAGCACCCAAACCTCTGGAATAACCTACCTAACATTGTTCGGGAGGCAGACACACTCTTGCAGTTTAAATCTAGATTAAAGACCCATCTCTTTAACCTGGCTTACACATAACATACTAATACACTTCTAATATCCAAATCCGTTAAAAGATTTTTAGGCTGCATTAATTAGGTAAACCGGAACCGGGAACACTTCCCATAACACCCGATGTACTTGCTACATCGTTAGCTGAATGGCATCTACGTTCATATTAGTCTGTTTCTCTCTTATTCCGAGGTCACCGTAGCAACCAGATCCAGTCTGTATCCAAGTCAGAGGGTCACTGCAGTCACCCGGATCCAGTATGTATCCAGCCCAGATGGTGGATCAGCACCTAGAAAGGACCTCTACAGCCCTGAAAGACAGCGGAGACCAGGACAACTAGAGCCCCAGAGACAGATCCCCTGTAAAGACCTTGTCTCAGACGACCACCGGGACAAGACCACAGGAAACAGATGATTCTTCTGCACAATCTGACTTTGCTGCAGCCTGGAATTGAACTGCGGGTTTCGTCTGGCAAGAGGAGAACTGGCCCCCCAACTAAGCCTGGTTTCTCCCAAGGTTTTTTTCTCCATTCTGTCACTGATGGAGTTTTGGTTCCTTGCCGCTGTCGCCTCTGGCTTGCTTAGTTGGGGACACTTCATTTACAGCGATATCGTTGACTTGATTGCAAATTATTGCACAGATACTATTTAAACTGAACTGAGCTGCATGATGACATCACTGAATTCAATGATGACCTGCCTTTAACTGTCATTTTGCATAATTGGCGCACTGTTTTCCTAATTAATGTTGTTCAGTTGCTTTGACGCAATCTTTTTTGTTTAAAGCGCTATATAAATAAAGATGACTTGACTTGACTTGACTTGACATTGTGTCATATTGGTAGGAAATGCGTTATTCAAATACTATGAATAGGCTACTCTAATATTAACTGAATATACACAGCTGCTCATGATTGTAAGCATGGTTGGTATAAATACAATCTGTCACCTGTTAACCAATCAATACGTCTTTAATAATAACAACAGAATACCAATTAATGTCACTGTAAATCTATTGGAAACAACAAACATAGACAATAGACACATCTTAACAACCTCAACAATCACCTCCCCAGATTCCATCCCATCCATGTAGGTCTGTTGCACTCCAAATTTCTAATCATGTCCTCACAACAAACAACACTCAAATCTGTCCTGTCTCTCTCCCCTCCCTCCATCCTTACAACCTGTCAACAAAGTAACGTCACCTGATAATGGCTTTGCTTAACACTTGTTCACTCAGAAATACAAGCGTCATTCTAGATCTGGAGTAACTTACAGCAAATCTAGATTTCCTTTGCCTCACTGAAACCTGGCAAAAAAAAAACAAAAAAAACCCCACTGGACTATTTCTCATTAAACTACATAAACCTTATCTTGAGGGGTAGGGAAGTGGTGTTGCTGCTGTTTGACAAGAAGGACATTAAAACAATCACTATTTCCATTAACAGAATTGAATTGATTGTGATGAACAGTACTAGTAAATAAATAGAAGCAGAACTGCAGCAAACTATATTACACTGAATATTAAAACAGAGAATATTGTCCTCTTAGCAGCCAGTAAGAAGGCAATCACTTGCAAATGGTTGCAACAAGAGAGACCGACATTAGATGACTGGATAGATGTGACCATAGAGATTTATATGATGGAAAAGATTACCTTTTTTGTTAAATTAAAGAGAGATGTTTTTCAGGAAAAATTGAGGAATTGGGTTGCATATGTATCCGAAAGAAGATCAGATTTTGCTTCTATACTTAAATAGATCAAGATTAATATATAATGTATATGTTAATAATATATGTTTGTATGTGTATGTAATAATCATTTCCATAAGTCATTTGAGAACAGAATAAGCCATCTGAGGTTGTTAAGGATTGAGTTTAACTAAGACACAAGTTCTTTCCCTGGATGTATATAGTTTCTATATTTTTTTTTTTTTTGCCCTTGTTTTTTTGTTTTGTTTTATTTATAAAAAATTGTAAAAAAGGAAAAGAAATTATATTTTGAAACAATCGAACAAACCTAAAGTACAAATCATACTTAAAACACAGCAAGCAATTGTTCATACCTGCATTTGTTAAAACACTTTGTGATCGTAATGAGCATTATGTAAACTGAAATATATTGTGTTGTGATTGTACTGAAATGAAAGATCAAAATAAACACAAAATAGCAAAAAAAAAAAAACAACAGAGAATATTGCACAGAATGTGAAGTATTACATTGCACTACAGTACAGGGTCCAGTTTAATAACAAAGGGTCCATGTGTCAGACACTTCACTATCTTGAGGCCACGAGTTAGTATCTTGAGGCCACGAGTTAGTATCTTGAGGCCACAAGTTACTTATCTTGAGGCCACGAGTTAGTATCTTGATGCCACGAGTTAGTATCTTGAGGCCACGAGTTACTTATCTTGAGGCCACGAGTTAGTATCTTGAGGCAACGAGTTACTTATCTTGAGGCGACGAGTTAGTATCTTGAGGCCACGAGTTAGTATCTTGAGGCCACGAGTTAGTATCTTGAGGCCACGAGTTACTTATCTTGAGGCCACGAGTTAGTATCTTGAGGCAACGAGTTACTTATCTTGAGGCCACAAGTTAGTATCTTGAGGCCACGAGTTAGTATCTTGAGGCCACAAGATACTGCTTATTGTTTACTGTTAAGATTTCGAGTGCAGCCAATCTGCGTTTTAGCGTTACCATTTCATCACTTTGTGTAACAGCAATGGATAATCTAATGCTAATTACACTGGATGGTGAGTTTTAATGCAGGGTAAAATACACACTAGTCTAAGTTTTTTTTAGTTACGGAGAGCATATTCAAGAGCCGACTGACTGTCCACGAAAATGTCTTTTTAATGCAAAAGTGTGAATGTGATTTCAATGTGGCTTTTTGGAAAGCGGGATCACTACAGGCGGATGGCAGGAGGGTAGATAGCGTAAAATAGAAGCGAGCGGGCGGGTCACGGTGTGGGAGAGAAACTGGCGGGAGCTGGACTAAAAAGTAGACTTCTACGGCGTGGCCAAACTAAGCATTAGCTGATGCTTAAAATTTATGCATATACAAGAAATTATGAGTTCTTAATCTTACCTTTCTTTGTGCTTTTGCTCCACATGTCGATGAAAATGGGAAGTTGTTCCCTTTGCTTCGGTAATTGATGTACCACAGAATTTACATATCGCAGAATGTTTCTTTTTTAGAGTCTTACTGCATACAAACTCTTTGTGGCTCTTATATGCAAACTGAATAATACTTGATGTAACAGACATTTAAAAAAAACCTGCTGCATCTGCACTAACATTACGCTAACATCTCACGTCACAAGAAAATCACCAATCATTGGATGTGTCAATCATACATCAATTTAAAGAAATATTAACATACAGTAATAATCATGAAATATTTTGATTGGGACTCGAGTGGACTCGGGAATAAGTCAGATTCCTAATATGTTCGAGTCCGAGTCAATACCGAGTCAAAATTCAAAATTCAAAAGTCCATGACAAGACCAAGACAATTAAAATATGGTCTCGAGACCGAGTACAAGACCGAGACAGAGTCTCGAGTACTCAACACTGCTCATGTCTCATTGTTGAGTATTCACTGAGTTACAGTTCATTTTAATGACGCGTTTTTAAACGAAGATCACTGCAGACCGAGGCTGCAGACAGCGCTCCGTTTGTTTTTTCTTTATTTTATAAATGCACAAAGTTTTGTTGTTATTATGTGTGGATACAAATAAAACTAGAACCTTTACAGATTCGATTGATGTATTGCTCTTATCTGTACGATCAAAACTGAAAATGTAATTTAAGTTCTTTTTGGTGTTATGAGGAGAAAATGCCTCAAAATGCATATTTGCGTTAGCTGGCCCCAGAGGGTTAAAAAACGGAAGTTCATTACTCCTTGCTCCATCTGTCTGGTAATGCAGGAAGCCCTTTCCAACTGTATGGGTATGCACATTTTTGAGAACCATGATAAAAGTAGCTTTGTGACTTCCTGGTATGGCCGCAAGCTAGAAGGTCACATTCGAGCCTGCTCTCTACAACAATCCTGACAATTCAAAATTCCTCCAAATTAACAGGCTTTGGATCGCATGGCATAGAGCAGCCAGCTAGCAAGGAAGCTAACGTTATAAATGATGCTAACGCTGCTAGCAAAGAAACTAACGAAGGTGATGTGAACAATAACGCGATGATTCCACCCGGCAATGACCAACAGCTGCTAAATATGGCTAAAGATGAGATATTGGGAGAGATACACAATTTGAAAACAGAGTTCGCGGGAAGATTTGATGGCGTACTGAAAGCTATAGAAGAAACAAGAAAGGATACGTCTAAATGTACAGAGCGGATGGCCGAGGCTGAGGTGCGTCTGTCTAATGTGGAAGACGAGCAGGTCGACTTGAAAGCGGTGGTCTAGAGTTTACAGAAAAGAAATAAACATCTTGAGGACAAAGTGGTCGATATGGAAACAAGATTGCATTTGAACAATCTTAGGCTGATGGGTCTCCCTGAAAATTGTGAGGGCTCCGACATGTGCAGGTTTTTGGAGAGCTGGTTGCCAGATGCACTGGAGTTAAACCCAATGCGTCACCCTTTAGTCCTGGAAAAGGCTCACCGTGTCGGGCCAAAGAGAGACACAGATGCCTCGCCGAGAATGGTAATCATGAGATTTCTTAACTACAAGCAGAAAGAAACCGTACTAAGAGCTGCTAAAACAAAGAAGGAGATCTTCTACAAGAACCAACGTGTGAAGCTGTTTGCTGATGTCGCTACGGAGGTGCACAGGCAGTGGAAGCAGTTCGATGTTGTTCACGACCAGCTGCGTAAACTAAGGGTACGGCATGGCATTCCTTCCCCATCCACGTTGGTGCTGACATACAAGGAGAAAGTCCACAAGTTCACTTCCCCAGCGGAGGCCAAGATCTTTGTAGTATTATTTCAGGGGTTTACCCAGTTAGCTGGGAAGGGCGGTTTGTGTCTTTGTGATGTTCGCACTGTTCGCAGCTTTTAGTTCATGTTCCAGTGTTCTATTGTGTGTTAACTCTCAGACACATTTATATTGTGTAAAAATAAGGCTATTGTATGTTTTGCTTAGATGACACAAAAATTAGAAATTAAATATACTTCCTGGAATTGCAGGGGCTTAAGTAAACCTAAAAAGATCAAGCAGGTTATGAATAAAATAAAAGATCTAGGCTCTAAAATAGTTTTCCTGCAGGAGACCCACACTCTTGAGGAGGAAAATATTTCATAAAATAATTCATAAATCGGTACCATTGCACTTCACAAATGTTATAAAAGATAAATTTGGAAGATACTTGATTATTCAAGGACCTATTTTACATGAAAATTTCAACTTACTGAATGTATATGGACCTAATACAGATGATGATCGATTCTTTATAAAAAAATTTCTAACCATTTCTTCTCTCTCAGGAAAAAATATTATTGGTGGAGACTGGAACTGTGTTTTAAATCCAATTCTAGTCCGATCCACTTGAATTGACCGGACTCATCATAAAAGCAGAGAAATCATCCAGAACTTTATGAAGGAGTTGCAGATGGTAGATATTTGGCGACATTATAATCCAATCGATATTACTGTGATGGGTATTGAAGGGAGAGGACTCAAATGCGAGGGCAAAATGACAGTCTTTAATCAAACAAAGGAAAGCCACAGGAAAATCCAAATAAGGAGTACAAAAGGTGAAAACCAAGGCAGACCCGCAGGCTGGGTATAAGTAACACAGGAGACCTCTGTGGCTGGAACAACCAGCAGGCTGGCGAGGCGGAGGCTTGACCGGGCTCAGGGGAGATCCGGGGAACGGAGCTCGCAGAGCGGGGAGGCCGCGGCGTTGGACAGCAGGTAAGGTTCTGTGGGGTGCAAAGGGGTGAGCACAGAGACGAACGGGCAGGGATAGCAGAAGACTAACCTAACCCCAACTAGACCGGACAGGACAGGACAAGACTAATCTCTTGTGCAGACGGCAACAGCTTCATTAGGAGATAACAATCTGACAAAGAGACACGAGAACGAGAGGGTAGAAGTAGCCCAGATAACAAGGCAATATGAGAAGCAGGTGGAGGGGAAATTATCTTAATGAGAAGTGAAGTCAGCTGTGACAAAGAAGCGAAGAGCGGGGGAGACAGGAGAGGAGAAACCAGCAGGGGGAGACAGAGAGAGAAAAAGAGAGAGATAGAGACAGGATCATGACAAGACCATGACAATTACATTCTCTTGTCACTCTAAAACATTTAATACATATTCTCGCTTAGACTACTTTCTGATTTCGGCAGACTTGTTGCCTAATATGGGAGAATGTTCCTATGATAGTGTTACAATATCAGACCATGCTTCATGTAACATAAAATATACTCATAAAGATTTATTGATAGACCCTCCTAGATGGTGCTTACATCAAAAATGGCTCAAGGATGAATCTTTTGTAAGATATGTTGACTAAAATTGATGAATATTTTAGTATAAACACAACACAAACCACTGCACGTGTCAAATGGGATGCCTTTAAGGCCTGTTTAAGGGGTTATATCATTTCTTACACTTCTTCAAAATCTAAAGAATTACGCAAGAAAAGACAACAATTAGAAGAAAAAATAAAGAATTTGGAGAAGCAGTTGTTTAGAGATAAGAATTCACATGCAGAAAAAGAGCTGTTGCTGTTAAAAGCACAGTATAATAAAGCTACAGCGGACAGGGCAGCCTCCAAGATACTAAGGTTAAATCAGTCTTTTTATGAACAGGGGGAGAAGCCTGGTAAGATTTTAGCATGGCAAATTAAACAATTGGATGCACAAAAAATATAACTACAATAATAAATACAAAAGGAGAGACAATTGTGGACCCAATAGAGATAAATAAAGAATTTAGAAATTATTATGAAAAACTGATTCTCAGGGCCATACAGATCTAAACACACCAAAAATATTCTTAGACAAGTTAAACATACCAACTATTGCAGAAGACCTTGGCCAACAATTAGACTGTTACATTTGTGAAGATGAAATAGTCAAAGTAATTGATAACATGAGCACAGGTAAAAAAAGCTGGCCCTGATGGGTTTCCAATCGACTTTTATAAAAAATATTAAGGGAAAGTTGGTAAAGCCAATATTGGAAATGTTACAGGAAGCTTTTATAGATGGGGACCTCCCTAACTCAATGGTCAGTGCATTAATTATCTTATTACCTAAGCCGGGGAAATCTAGGGATAAATGTGAGAATATGAGGCCAATAAGCCTGCTTAACTCAGATCTTAAGATAATCAGTAAATTACTAGCAACTCGTTAACAGGAAACCCTTCCATTGATCATCCACAGGGATCAAAATGGCTTTGTTTTGGGTCGGCAAGGTCTGCACAATGTTAGGAGGGTTCTCAATGTCATTCAAGCATTAGACGACAATAGGGATACGGCCCTCCTCTCCCTGGATGCCGAAAAAGCATTTGACAGGGTAGAATGTAGGGGTGTAAATCGGATGGTTCGTCATGATAGATATGATATCGATTCTCATACCCAGCGATACGATATTTTCCAATACCTCAAAAAATTCTACGATATGATTACGATTCGATTCGATACAGGAGTGTATCGATCGATATTTTGATATTTTATATCTATTTTAAACAACCATCTACATTTTTATTAACTCACAAATGCAACCAAAATATATAACAAGAACATTTATCTGAAAATTTTACGTTCTGTACCTCAGTTGGGACACCACAACAAAAAAATAGGCCTACACACTTTTTTAAATAATAAAGAAAATAAACAATCGGAAAAACAATTCTGGATGCTACTATGGGCTCAGTGCTAAAAATCTTTTCTACAGGTAACCAAATTACAAGCAATAGCAGAAAATAACTACAATACAACAAAGACACAAGTTCAATAAATAGTGCTTTTCAGGTTTTTCAGCTCAGTCAAAAATAAATATCCAGGTGCGCTACAGAAATGTAATAGGCTAATCAAATGTAAAATAACCGCACAGTCTTCACTCTATAAATTAAATATAGATGAATCATTTCTGATGTTATAACGTTTTTTTAGTCAGGAGCAGTGAGCACTTGTATTTTTCTTTGACAGCATTAGATTTATCATTAGTTTGCTTTCACTTTAAGAACCAAGCACGGATTTAATATACAGATACACACCCCTTTTCTTTCTGAACTGTTTACGTTAAGACATATGCCTAACGACTGTGTTTACTAGGATATTCGTCAAAATGCACATTTTGATTTAATTTTGTCTGTATTTATTCATCCATGCACAAAAAAGCGGAAGAGAGCTCGATTTAGTATTCACACGGTCTAGATACGGCTGTCTGTGTGCGTGCACGCGCTTCAGATGTGTGCGGTGAAAACTTCTCACACAGCGACTGTTCCGCCAACAATCCCGAGCGTCTTTTATGCTTCACCTTGTGCCTTCGGGCAAGGGCAGTCCTTATATCGGGTCCTGAGACGCGAGTTTGAGCAAGAATGCATGCCTTGATGGTAATGCATAGACGGACATTATGTGAAAATGTGGACAGTGCCAAATAAGGTGCCTATTTATACTAAAGATATCGATATTTTACTTGTGGCATCGATGCATCGTATCGTCAGACATCATATCGATGTATCGATCCATATCGATGAATCGTTACACCCCTAGTAGAATGGGCCTATCTTTTTGACACTTTGGATTTGTGTTAAGATGCTTTGGATTTGGACCAAAAATTCGAAAATGGATAGTTATTATATTTACATCCAACTCCAGAGATTTTAACAAATAAAAATGTGTCTAAACCAATTTTAGTTAAACGGGGATGTCGGCAGGGGTGTCCGTTATCTCCGTTGCTCTTCACTTTAGCAATGGAGCCCTTGGCTATAGCAGTACGGTCACACTTACACATAATCGGAATCACAATTGGTCAAGTAGAACACGGACTGTCGTTATAGGCAGATGATATAATTGTATTCCTTTCACAACTAAATTCATCTATTCCTGCTTTGTTAAAACTAATTGAGGAGTTTGGTCATATTTCAGGATATGTAATTAACAGATTAAAATCTTGTTGCTAAATAAAGGAGAGAGAAAATCCACCTATAGTTGTTTCACAATTTAAATTAGTTTCTAAATTTACTTACTTAGGAATACATATCCCTCCAAATTTAGATTTAATTGTTCAGCATAATTATGAATTGATAACTAACGAAATTAGAGATAGTGTTAACAGATGGATTTTTCTTCTCATGCCTCTTATTGGTCGAATTAATATTTACAAAATGAATATACTTCCAAAACTGTTGTATGTTTTTCAGAATATTCCCTTGCCACCCACTGCTTACTGGTTTAAAACATTTAAGAAACTGCTTCTTGATTTTATATGGGCAAACAAACGTGCTAGAATAAGACTGTCGTGACTCCATTTGCCCTACCATGAAGGAGGCTTGATGTGCCCAAACTTAGTATGGTACTACTGGGCAGCTCAGCTTAGATTTATATGGTACTATTTTAGCAAAAAATGACGCCCCCCAATGGACAGAAATGGAAAGTAACATTTTGAGCCAGTCGTTTCCTTTGTACCCTTTTTCTGATACAGAAGCTAATTTGATGAAGAAAGCTAAAAATCCAATAGTTAAAAACATGGTTAAGGTGTGGTATAATGTTAAAAGATATATTAAAGAACCAGTAATTTTATCATGGCTAACCCCAATTTGGGGAAATCAGAACTTCTCCCCGGGGAGAGCTGATGCAGTGTTTAAGCAATGGGCTTTAAATGGATTGGAGAAAATTCAAGATCTATATCCAACAGACTCAGACAACATGATGTCATACCATCAGAGATGCAGGCTTCTGAACTGAGCGCTGATAACAACTTGGGTTGTCCTTGTCCTCTTTAGTCCGGATGACATGGCATCCCAGTTTTCCAAAAAGAACTTCAAATTTTGATTCGCCTGACCACATAACATTTTTCCACTTTGCCACAGTCCATTTTAAATGAGCCTTGGCCCAGAGAAAACACCTGCGCTTCTGGATCTTGTTTAGATATGGCTTCTTTTTTGACCTATAGAGTTTTAGCCGGCAACGGTGAATGGCACGGTGGATTGTGTTCAACGACAATGTTTTCTGGAAGTATTCCTGAGCCCATGTTGTGATTTCCATTACAGTAGCATTCCTGTATGTGATGCAGTGCCTTCTAAGGGCCCGAAGATCACAGGCATCCAGTATGGTTTTCCGGCCTTGACCCTTACGCACAGAGATTGTTCCAGATTCTCTGAATCTTTGGATGATATTATGCACTGTAGATGATGATAACTTAAAACTCTTTGCGATTTTTCTCTGAGAAACTCCTTTCTGATATTGCTCCACTATTTTTCGCCGCAGCATTGGGGGAATTGGTGATCCTCTGTCCATCTTGAACAAGAGCAGACACTGCCACTCTGAGAGGCTCTTTTTATACCCAATCATGTTGCCAATTGACCTATTAAGTTGCAAATTGGTCCTCCAGCTGTTCCTTATATGTAAATTTTTCCAGCCTCTTATTCCTACCTGTCCCAACTTTTTTGGAATGTGTAGCTCTAATGAAATCCAAAATAAACCAATATTTGGCATGACATTTCAAAATGTCTCACTTTCAACGTTTGATATGTTATCTATATTCTATTGTGAATAAAATATAAGTTTATGAGATTTGTAAATTATTCCATTCCTTTTTAACTCACAATTTGTACAGTGTCCCAACTTTTTTGGAATCGGGTTTGTAATACCGGTAATGAAAACACGTTATTTAGACCCATGCAGAGTTTAAAATATTGTATATTTTAATTCCTTTAAATGTCCTTTTTTTATTTTGCCAGTTCAACACTTTTTTTGACAAATGTATCGATAATTATTATATTGCCTTTTAATGTAGCTATTTTTCCATGCTCTGCTTGTATTTCTACTGTCCAATTAACATTAAACATTTGTTTGCAATTAACTAAAATTACTTCTGTTTTATTGGAGGTACCCATTACATTTTTATAGTTTGTTTTTATTTTACTGGGAGAAACAAAATTTCTTAGTTACTTTACATGAAAATGGCTATATTTTAACACAAAATTATTGTTGGTAGACATGGCAGATTATGTATGTAGCTACTTTTGAGCAACTTTATAAAGTAACTAATAAAAGCCATACATTTACAGAGATTAACCTGAAAGGTAGTTATTTTTAATGTATTTTCACATACTTATTACATTTTTATACATTTTTTCTTAGTAATTTTACAAAGATAAACTGTATTTTAAAAGAATATAACTGTATAAAGACAGAGCAACTTAATAAAGTAACTAATAAAAGCCATATATTTACAGAGATTAACCTGAAAGGTAGTTGTTTTTTTAATGCATTTTCACATAATTTATCTGTTTTTCTACAGTTTAATAACAATTATTAACAGTTATATACTGTAATTTAATGAATTATGACTTTAAAATATTCTCTGTATTTTTACAGTTTTTGCATGTAATTGAGAAAAAGTTTTTTACTGTAATTTGACGGAATCTGTCTGGAAACTTTGCTGCCAGAGATTTAACATTTTTTGAAGAAGAAACAGCATGAAAACTGTAACGTTATGGAATAAAATGTCGACCGATGAAGAGGTAATAATTACAGTCAAGCTTTGGGGTGTTGACTCCATCTACGTTTTGATTATCATTCTGAATCTAATTCCTAGTCTCTTTTTCAGCTTTTTGTTCAAAATGTTTTTTTTTTTTTTTTTATGAAACTTACCCACATTAAAGTGTTTAAAAAAAGAATGTATGAAGCTAGAATAAAATGTTTTTGTTTACAAGCAGATACCATGTCCTTTCTTTGGATGTTTTGTATGTTCAGATATTCATATAACAAAATATATACAAATTAAAACCTAAATAGGGACATAGTAGTATACTTAAAGTATGATGTAAAGTTCAGTTAAAGAAAACGTTTGAGTATACTTGCAGTATAAAACTACTAAACTAGTAGTTTACTGAGACTATACTTCAAAGTGTACAAAGTATTTAATTAGTAAATGTCAGTATATCTATAAGTTCACTTTTAGTATAATTGCAGTACAAACTACAAACATAGAGGTAAACTAGTTGTGTACTCAAAGTTTGCTACTGTTATACTTAAAGTATACTTAAAAGTATACTTTTATATAGTATACTACTAGAACACTGATATTTGTATACTTGCTACATAAAGTATACTTAAAAATATACTTGAACTTTACTTTATGTGCTGCTGACCAAACCTAACATGGATGTGTTTGATGTAAAAAGGTTTAGTGGAGCAAAACATACAGCAGATGAAGTCCTGCAGAAATTGCTGCCTGTAGTCAAAGAATCCAGACACGTTTGTTAAGTGACACTGGTAAGAATCACTACACTGAAAAAAAAAAAAGTATCTTATCTGAAAAAAAGATTTCTGTATTATCTGATATATAGAGAGTTACAGTGCATTCAGAAAGTATTCAGACCCCCTTCACTTTTTTATGTTGCAACCTGATACTACAGTTGTGTAAATTATTTTTTTTCTTTATTAAGAAAGTCTGAATACTTTCTGAATGCTCTGTATATCAATTAATTACAACAAAAGTAGTCAAACCGTATTTACATGTTTTCAGTTCCATTTGTTTTTTTAATCACTGTGATGATTTTCAAAACAACACCAAATACAGGAGTACTCAAATAAGAGGTTTGGTTCCCAGTTTTTCCTCTCTGCTGTTTACTGTCAGTTAGCAAAATGAGACCAAAACTTTACTGGTTCACCGGTTTTCTCATAGTACAATGGAAAACAGAACAGAACACATCTCCATAAAAAAATGAAGATGTATAGACGGCATGCAAATCTTTGTGCATGTAAAAGTAAAATGTTTAGCCCAACAAATTTTCATACCAAATATTCGTCTTGGTATGAACAGGTCTTACGTCTCTTTTTGACCGTCAGAGTGAAGAGTGCCATTGTTTTCTACAGGATGATCGAATGTGGTGTCACAGATGAAGGCTGTGCTGCTCTAGCTTCAGCTTTGAGATCAAATTCCTCACAAGTGAGAGAACTGTATCTGTCGTCAAATAAACTACAACACACAGGACTAAAGCTGCTCTCTGCGGGACTGAAGGGTCCTCACTGTAAACTGAAGAAACTTATGTAAGCTCTCTCTGAGAATCACACACATGCAGGAAATCACAAACAAATATTCACAAAAACTTATAGTTGAAGCTCTAACAAGGAATAAGACAACTGCTTATTAATTAAATAAAAATAAAAAATGGATATGAAACATTGATTCTAACGATTTGAAATCTAAAATGAGATGAAGTCAAGTCAAGTCAAGTCTGCTTTATTGTCAATTCTTCCACATGTACAGTACATACATACAGAGAATCGAAATTGCGTTACTCTCAGACCCCCGGTGCATACAGATAACATGAACAGTAGAGCCTAAAATCTAGATCAAATATAAAATATAAGATAAAACTATACAATAAGGGAATGTAAAAAAAAGACATAGAAAAAAAATAAAATAAAAATATGGTTAAATAAAAGCAGTGCAAGGCACATGGCAGATAGAGTGCAAACCAGTGAACAAACAGTGCAGATAAAAAGATTTTTAGTGCATAAAAAAATAGCTTATTCAGACTGATTAAAGTGACAAAGGGCTCAAGAGCAGTTATTTTATTTAAACTGATTGATGAGGAGGTAGAATGACGTCAGTTCCATGGTGAATGAGGTAGTGAGCAGACCAATGCTGCACAAAGTGACTGGTGCATGACATCGTATGTTACTGGAAGGACCTGGGGATGTGGGACCTGGGGGGGGGTTCATAGTTCAGTGGTGCCTGGGGCAGAAGAGGGACGGGGGGGAAAGTTCGGGAGCGAGTTCAGCTTCCTGACAGCCTGATGGATGAAGCTGTCCTTCAGTCTGCTGGTCCTGGCCTGGAGACTCCGCAGTCTCCTACCTAATGGCAGCAGACTGAAGAAGCTGTGTGATGGGTGAGTGGGATCACCTGCAATGCAGAGGGCTTTGCGAGTGAGACGGGTTCCATAAATGTCCTGGAGGGGAGAGAGACACCAATGATCTTCTCAGCTGCTCTCACTATGCATTGCAGAGTCTTCCGGCAGGACGCATTGCAGGCGCCATACCACACAGTGATGCAGCTAGTCAGAATGCTCTCGATGGTGCCTCTGTAGAAGGGGTACATGATGGGGGGTGGGGCTCTGGCTCTCCTCAGTTTGCGGAGGAACAAGTAGAGAGACGCTGCTGCTGTGATTTCTTGGCCAGTGCTGCGGAGGAGGGGGGCTCAGCACGCATCCTTGGGGGGCCCCAGTGTTCAGTGTGATGGTGCTGGATGCATGTTGCTGCCGACCGTACTGCCTGGTCTTCCAGTCAGAAAGTCCAACAGCCAGTTGCACAGCAGGAAATGTTGAGCCCCAGCTTTCGATGGTATTGTGAGATGAGCTGTGGAGGATGATTGTGTTGAATGCTGAACTGAAGTCTATGAACAGCATTCTGGCGTATGAGTCTTTTTTCTCTAGATGTGTAGGTGCTGAGTGGAGGGAGTGGCAGTTGAGATGGCATCATCGATTGACCGGGTTGAGACCCGATATGCAAACTGGAATGGGTCCAGGGGAGGGGGAGGGGCAGACCTTGATGTGTGCATGACTTACTTGGATTCAGAGCACTTCATGAGGATGGGAGTAAGTGCAACAGGACCCGGTAGTCATTTGAAGTAGGATGGAGATGGCTTCGCCGGGACTGGGGCGTGGTGGTAGCTTTGAAGCGTAATGAAGGACAGAGATGGTTTTGTGACTGTTACATCCTCAATACACTTGTTGATGTAGGCAGTGACAGTCTCCGAGTACTCCTGGAGGTCAGTGGAGTTATTGTAAGTGGCAGCCTGCTTAAACATATTCCAGTCAGTTGTATCAAAGCAGTCTTGAAGAGCGTCAGACGACCCTTCTGGCCACACTTGAATCTGTTTCTGAACTGGTTTGGCGACTTTAACGAGCGGTCTGTATGCAGGCATTAGCATGACAGTGATGTGGTCAGAGGCACCGAGGTGGGGGAGGGCTTTGTAAGCTCCTCTCTGTGTGGTGTAAACAAAGTCTAAAATGTTATTACCTCGTGTTGGAAAGTTAATGTGTTGGTGTATTTTCACTCTTTAAGTCAGCATGGTTGAAATCCCCAGCTATGATGAGAAAAGCATCGGGGTGTGCTGTCTGCTGCTCACTGATGTGCTGGTACAGTTCATTTAGTGCATCGTTCCTGTTGCTGTTGTTCGGGGGAATGTAAACCGAAACGAGCAGTATGGCAGTATATTCCCTCGGCAGATAGAACGGCCGGCACTTAATAATCATAAACTCCACCAGGGGTGAGCAGTGTTTGCAGATCACAACAGCATCGCGGCACCATGCGTCATTGATGTAAACACAAAGCCCGCCGCCCAGCTCTGTCTGCTCGATAGCACGTCAGCTGGTCGCTGTCGCTGAGCCATGTTTCCATGAATACAAACACACAACAGTCTCTTACAGTCCTTTGAGTTGAACGTAGTAATCGGATGTAGTCCAGTTTATTGTCCAAAGAGCATACGTTAGCCAGTACGATGGTGGGGATAGATGGCTTGTCTGGGTTAGCCGTTAGCCTAGCCCAGATACCTCCGCGCTTACCCCTCTTCTGCTTCCTCTCACACCGCTTGTGGCGACTCCGCTGTGGGCGAGATGCAGTAGTGGGGGTCGGTGATGATGTAGGCCCCCAGAGCAGACCGAGGGCCCGCAGCTGTTCCGCGTGCGCCGAGTTTAACTCTAAAAATGTGGCTCTGCCGACATCCAGCAGAAACTCACGACTGTATGCGCGCTTAAAGACAGATAGACGCGATGACGACGCACAAAAACACTGTGA
Organism: Cyprinus carpio; assembly: GCF_018340385.1. Classification (NCBI taxonomy): domain Eukaryota; kingdom Metazoa; phylum Chordata; class Actinopteri; order Cypriniformes; family Cyprinidae; genus Cyprinus; species Cyprinus carpio. Next base: position 22,711,791 of record NC_056600.1, on the reverse strand, counting down.
CTCACAAGACAAAAAACACGAAAACACCGTTCTGTCGGGACAGAGAGAAGCCGCTGCGTGTGGACGCGCCGCCATCTTGGTCTCTAACTAAGCTACATTTTTGTTCAAAGTGCTTTTGAAAGAAGTCGCTTATGTTCACCAATGCTGCATTTATTTGATCAAAAATAAAGTAAAAACGGTAATACTGTGAAATATATTTACAATTTAAAATAAATGTTTTCTGTTTTAATATTCCTAGTTTATTCCCGTGATGGAAAACCTGGAAAATCTTCAGCATCATTATTCCAGTGTTCAGTGTCACATGATCCTTCAGAAATCATTCTGATATGCTGATTTGTTGCTCAAGAAACATTCCTCATTATTATCATTATTATGCCCAAATGTAATCAACATTTGTGCTGCTGAATATATTGGTGTAAACCATTATGCATTTTTTCAGGATTCTTTGATGTGTAGAAAGTTCAGAGGAAAAGCATTCATATGAAATAGAAACATTTTGATCAATTTATTGAATATATTCTTAATAATTGTAATCTTTCTTTCAACTAATCAATCAATAAAAAGAAAGTAGGATGCAAGTAATAATCAACATATTTTTCAGTACATAAATATCATAAAGATGTGTTGAGTGGATTTTGGTGTACTCACATAAAAAAAAAAAAAAAAATCCTGCATTATTTATCCATTTAAATCAATTGAAATTAACCCTGAGACATCTATATAGAGCTGGTCTTAATGTAGTCATAGCCTTAATGTGTTGTGAATTAAGTGTCTCTTTCTGATTATCTAAGCTGTGTATCCTCTTTAAAGACTGAAGTCTGCCATTGTTCTCTATCATTTATGGAGGTGTGGTGTCACAGGTGAAGGTTGTGCTCCTCTGGCTTCAGCTCTGAGATCACGCCTGAAAAATCTGGATCTGATTCAGAATGAAATAGGAAACACAGGACTAAATCTGCTCTTTGCTGGACTGAAGGATCCTGACTGTAAATTGTAAGATTGTTTAAACTTCAACATACTTCTCCATTTATGGTAAGTAATGAAAAAAAATCTTTCTCTTAAGTCACTGACAGAATGAAGAGTGTCATTGTTCTATACAGATTGACTGATTGTGGTGGCAGAAGTGAAGGTTACGCTGCTCTGGCTTCAGCTCTAAGATCAAACCTAAGAGAACTTTGCCTGTTTGGAAAAAAAACTAAGATACTCAGATGTGAAGGTGCTCTCTGCTGGACTGGAGGATCCTCAGTGTAAACTGGAGAAACTTTGGTAAATAATCTCTCTTAGATTCACACACAATGGTACTCACAAAGAAATATTTGCTTAAAGATCATAATTGTATTATTTGCTTACTCGCACGTACACAGGACAAAGTTTGAGTTACACATAATATCTGAGGGAGTGCAGAGCTATGATCACTATATATATATATACCTATATAAACATATATATACATACATATACACACATATATATATAATGGAGAGCAAGCCCGCTGTAAGCCGAGAGATTCGTGCTGGCACCCTCTCGTATTACAGTAATAAACTCTCGACATTTGGCATTAAAATAATGCCAAAAACTGTCTCAAATGAACTATAAATACAAGAATAAAGTTGTAAAAGCTGCAATCCATTTCTTATTGGTTAAAATTAATGAAAACTATCTTGTTTTTTTCACAAGCACCCACGGTATCGGCTCCTATGGCATTTAAAATGAATGTTGTTTGTAACGATCATCACTATAATTAATTTTTTTATATACATATATATTCATTTGTTTTTGTTCTGTTATGAATGCCACAAAATTTAAATGATTTGGAGTGAGAGGAAGTACAATTCATGTTAGTTTATAATGCCCCCCCCCCCCCCAACATTCATTTTATTTAGACCTATTCAGTATTTAAATTCTTTCTGAAAGTAATAGTAAAATGCAACTTACATGCCGATGCAACTTATGCTTTGTTTTGTTTTTCCCCCCCTGACCTGGTGCAACTTTCCAGAAAATATGGAAAATTTAATTATATTATGCTGATGTATTTAAAAGTACATATACAATGGGGACCATTTGCACCAATAAAACATTTATATTATGTTCATTCCTCCTACCCACATGCCTTAAACACTGTTATAATTATGAGGGGGTCCTTGGAAAATCCTCTCCCCCATAAGGGGTCCCTGGCTCCAAAAAGTTTGAAAACCCCTGACTTAAGAAACGCTCTCTTAACCCAGCACTTTTAGAAAACTATAGACGGGTATCCCTTCTTCCATTCATTGCAAAAACACTTCAACAAGTTGTGTTCAACCAAATCTCTGCCTTTCTCACAAACAACCTCCTGGACAGCAACCAGTCTAGCTTCAGAAGTGGACATTCAACCGAGACTGCCCTGCTCTCAGTTGTTGAAGACTGGCAAGAGCAGCTTCCAAATCTTCAATACTTATCTTGCTAGATCTATCTGCTGCCTTTGATATTGTTAACCACCAAACCCTCCTGTCAACCCTCTTGGCAAAAGGCATCTCAGGAACCACACTCCAGTGTGAATCTTACCTCTCAGATAGGTCTTTCAAGGTTTCTTGGAGGGGTGAGGTTTCCAAGTCGCAACATCTAGCTACCTGGGTGTCTCAGGGCTCAGTTCTTGGACCACTTCTCTTTTCTATCTACAGTACATTGCATCACTAGGTTCAGTCATTCAGAAACATGGCTTGTCATATCACTGCTATGCTGATGAAACTCAGCTCTACCTCTTATTCCATCCTGATGATCCAACAATAGCTGCTCGCATCTCAGCTTTCTTGCTGGATGACCATCACATTAAACTCAACCTTGCCAAGAAAGAACTGCTTGTGGTTTCAGCTAGCCCATCACTTCATCACAATTTCTCCATCCAGCTAGGCACATCAACCATAACACCTTTCAGGACAGCCAGGAACATTGGAGTTGCGATTTATGATGAGCTAAATTTCAAAGACCAAACTGTTAGAACTGCCAGGTCCTTCAGATTTGCCTTATATAACATAAGGAAAATCAGGCCCTTTATATCGAAACATGCCACACAACTCCTTGTTTAAGCTCTTGTTCTGTTCAGGCTGGACTATTGCAGTGCTCTCTTGGCAGGTCTTCCAACCAGTTCTATTAAACCCCTGCAACTAATACAGAATGTGGCTGCAATATAAGTCATTAGCAAACCAAAAAGAGCATGTCACACCTCTATTCATCAATTTGCACTTGCTACCAAGAGCCCCTTGCATAAAATCCTAGGTATTGATGTTTGCCTACAAAACCACCACTGGCTCCATTGATGTTTGCCTACAAAACTACCACTGGCTCTGCACCCCATATCTAAATTCACAACTTCAGATTAACATACCCATCCCAAAGAGGAACAAAAACACTTTCACAGCCTCAAGTGTTCCGCTCTGGTGGAATGGCCTGCCCAGTGTGATCAGAGCAGCTGTGAGTCCTTAGCTATCTTCAAGAAACAGCTAAAGACATATCTCTTCCATATACACTTGACCCTCTAACACTAGCACTCTCTGTTCTACAATCCCAATTCCAGAGAAGTTGGGACTTTTGTAAAAATGCAATAAAATCAAGAATCTGTGATTTGTTCATTCTCTTTAACTTTAATTTAATTGATAAAAGTACAAAGAAAACACTTCCAAAGTTTTCACTGACCAACGTAAATGTATTTTGTAAATATGCACAAATTTTGATGGCTCAAACATACTTCAAAAAAGTTGGGACAGATGCACATTTAACACTGTGTCACATCCACTTTTCTTTTAATTACAATATTTCATTGTTTGGGAATTAAGGACACTAATTGTTAAAATTCTGCAAGCTAAATTTTTGTCCAGTCTCTCTTGAAACAAGGCTTCAGATGCTCAGCAGTCTGTGATTGTCGTTGTCTGATTCTCCTGGTCATACATTTTTAATAGGAGTCAGATCTGGACTCCAGGCAGGCCAGTCTAGCACATTCAAACCACGCTGTTGTAGCACATGCAGAATGAGAGCTGGTATTGTCTTGATCTAATAACCATGGACTTCCCATGAAAGACATAATCTTGACGGCAGTATATTTCTCTGTACAACTCCAATAAAGGCCTCCATGTCAATGGTACCTTCACACATAGGCAAGTCACCCATGCCGTTTGCACTGATGCACTCATATACCATGACAGATGTTTGCTTTTGTACCTGTGACTGATGAAAGTCTGGATGGTCCCTTTGGTCTTTGGGACTGAGAACTCGAAATCCATTTTCCCCAGAAACAATTGAAATGTGGACTCATCTGAGTACAGCACACCTTTCCACTGTCTTTTTGATTATCTGAGATGAGCTCTGGCCCAGAGAACCCGGCAGCATCATTGCATAGAATTGATGTATAGCTTTCTCATAGAGTAACAGATTTTCAAGTTGCATTTTTTTATTATTTGATGCAGCAGCAGACTGTGTTAAGTGACAGCAGTTTTCTGAAGTACTCCTGAGCCCATGTGGCTATATTTGACACAGCAGCATGACGATTTCTTATGCAATCCAAGTGCTCAAAGGTCAAGCACATTCAACTGAGGTTTCCTGCCTTTTCCAACATGTACTGTGATTTCTCTAAATTACCTGAAACTTTTCGCGATATTACATGTGGTAGTTGGTGAAAATCTTTGGTTAAATGTGATTTTTGATTTGTTTGACACTTCTCTCTTGAAAGTTGGCACAAACCGATGAGCCATGAACCAGCTTTGCTTGCAAAGACTGAGTTTTCTTTATACTTTTGTCAATTAAATAAAAGTTAAAGAGAATGAACAAACCACAGATTCTTGATTTTATTGCATTTTTACAAAACGTCCCCATTTCTATTCTACCTACTTTTATTTTTATTATATACAAAATTATACCATCTAACACTAGCATTATTTATTCTTTTCTATTCTACTTTTTTAATAATGATAATAATGATAATAATAATGAAACTATGTGTACTGCATTAGACTACCCGGGACTTGTTACACATTATTGCTCTTTTGTTGGTTTGATTGCTTCTTTTGTTCTCATTTGTCACTCTGGATAAAAGTATCTGCTAAATGACTAAATTTAAATGTTAAAGTAAGTAATAATTTACATTTGAATCAATGTTTCATGCCCAATTGTAATTATATTTAGAAAGAAGCTGTGTAATTAGTAGGAAAATGTATAGTTGGTATCCAACTTATATCACAGTCTGAGATCATATGTACAGTAGGCATAAGCATGGAGTAACTGACCATGATTCACTGAATTACTGAAGAAGAATACACAGAAGATGTGGAGCAGTTACAGTATAGCCTAGTTGTGCATTATTATTATTTTTAATAATTCAGTGGTCAATTATTTCTCACTTATTTTACTTTATTACTGGAGCTTTTTAAATTATGTTTTCATAAATGTGTTAAGATTTTCGGGGAGTCACATAAAAATAGATTCTGACATTTATTAATATCAAAATGAACACCCTCTAATTCTTTACAGGTTGTACAGTTGTGGTTTGACAGAGGAAGGTTGTGTTGCTCTGGCCTCAGGTCTGACATCAAACCCCTCACACTTGAGACATCTTGATCTATCTGGAAATGAACTAAGAGACTCAGATGTGAAGCGTCTCTCTGATCTGAAGGATGATCCACAATGCAAACTGAAGACTTCTGTAAGTAATTTTGAATTAAAGTTTTTTTTTTTTTAATAGTTGATTAATATGGGGAACTTTACAAATGAGATGCTCAAACACAGTGTCTTGAGCTGCTCACATGTAGATGAACAAAGTTATGTGCTTCATTATGAAACCCACTGCACAGACAGTCCAATTAATTCACAGCCTTCACAATTTGATTATGTTAATTTAGAATTCTATTAATTAATTTTGTGACATCACTTAAGTAGTAATGCCACATACATATCCACATACACTGTGTTTTACTTACAGGTTTAAGATGTCAATCTGACCTTCCCTGGATCTGCTGATGGCGAATAAACAGGCACTACAGACATGTCAGCAGAATCAACAGATACAAACCCATAGTGATGGATGGATGTGTTTGCGTAACATTCTGTAATGATTCGATCCTTTATCCAAATGTAAAAAAGGAAATATTTTGTTACTTCCTCTGAAGTTTTTACTGATAACCCATTTTACACAGTAATATTATTATCAGTTGTCTGTAACAGTTTGTGTGTCAATCTATAGTAGGCTACAAAAGATATTCATCATGGCTGGTTCGGACAACAAGAAGAGGATCTATTCGCAAGTGGTAAAAATTTATTTAAACATTAGTCACTGGCATTGGGAGACATAGGAAAAGTTGTAGGAGTATTACAAACCACAACTAACCACTGAAATAGAGGGCTATAATTACACAAACTAAAAGAGAACCAAATGAGACACAGGTGAACAAAACCTAGAAAACCAAGAAAACAGGAACTAAACACAGTAAAAATAAATAAATAAAAATAAATAAAGAATGGAAAACTTCAGAATAAAGCAATAAATTCAAGACAAAACAATATCAAATGAATGTAATTGTTTTATATTTATTTGAATTTAGTCCTTTAATGATTATTTGGCTTAATAAAGTACTGAAAAAAGTTATTTGAATTTGATGGTTTATCATATTGGCCTCAATATGGACTTCAGAGAATCTTTTTCAAAATTATTTTCAAGAAAAATCCACTGAACTGAGAGCAAATATCCAGCCCAGAGCAGCTCTGACAGAGTGGAATTGCTGGAAAACGGACACATAAAATCACATTGTATTATTTAGACTTTATTAAGTGTATTCTGTAAGGAGTAAGGCCCTATCCACAATAATGTGGGTATTTTCAAAACAGCAGCTTTTTCTATGCGGTTTGGTCATTCGTCCACATGCAAACGCAGTACCAGTTCACTGAAACTGAACATTTTGGAAAACTCCTGCCAGGGTGAAGATATTCAAAAACTCTGGTTGCAGTGTTATCATGTAGATTTTGGCTTGTGACGTCAGAGCATGCGCTGTTATCTCCGCCTACATTTTCAGGCTTCTGATTGGCCAACATGGCTTTACGGTTGAGATTATATTGCCACCCGTTGGCTTGGTATGCTCTTGACAGTGCTTCATAGCATGCTTTTTGCATTTTCATGTGGACAGAGATGTTTAAAAAAAAAAAACGGAAGATGGAAAAATTACCCATGTACGTGTGGACATGGCCTAAGTTAATATGTCGTCTACCAGGGGTGTCCAATCCTGCTAAAAAACCAGCTCCAACACATTTGCCTGGAGGTTTCTAGTGAGCCTGAAGACCTATTAGCCGGTTCAGGTGTGTTTAATTAGGGCTGGAGCTAAACTGTAAGGCCGGGCATACACTGTGCGATTTCAAGGAACCAACTCTCATTGTAAGAGCGCGTGCAATGTAAAGTCAAAGCTCACGATTTACGTGCTCACACTGTACGGTCCGATTGTCGAGTATGATTTATGTGCTCACACTATACATGTGAAATACTCGAATCCGCAGACGATGAAACCGTGTATATGGATGATAGCCAGAGATATCTAAAAAAAGCATCAGGTGATATCGAGAGGATTTGTCATTTCCAATTAATGTATTAAATTATTACCATTGCATAATTTCATAGCTCATTACTGCATAACTGACGCGTGGATAATAAATTATTAAATTAGTTCACTCCTCATTGAAAATGATTTAAAAAAATTTAGATATATTACACAATGAATAGGTATATAATTAAAATTCCTTCTAAAGTAGCGTATGACGAAACACTTTAATAATCAGTCATCAAAATAAGACATTTATTAGCTTACGACGCACGACAAAGCTGAAATTTGTCCCGACTCAAAAAAACTGACGAAAATCGCACAGTGTATGCCCAGCTTATGGCCACACCCGAAAACTGGAAAACGCTGCTTTTGGAGGACACATTTCATGGTAGGAAGGCATCAAGGCACAGTTGAATCCAAAATTAGCTTCACTTCCTGCCCCCGACATACCTTCATCTGGTCGATTTTTGAAGCAGCATAGATGTATCCTTCGCTGCCACATACTTTGATGTCATATAATGATTGGTCTGTGCAGAACTGCTTCAAGTCAAACACACCTAATATGTACGCATATTTGCATCGCTTTGACCGTTCTCTTTAGATCCCTACTTTTTCGATCATTACCTTCAGCAAGTACGAAAACAGGAAAACAAAGCCAAAACCAGTATATTTAAGACAATATTGAAATTCTGGAAAAATGGCACATGTGGCCACCCTAATAATATGGCATCTGAAAGTTGTGTTTGGTGGAAGTTTGAGTGTAAATGTAGGTTTCTGACCAACTTTTTGCACATTTGATGTTAGCAAAGAAATTAGAAATCAGTACATTAGCTTAGAAAATAAACAAATCCATCACCAGTAATTCAAAGAAAAACCATTAAGCTGCCTCAGAAGCATGTCAAACATCAGTTTCTTGAGCTGCTTTCATGCACAAATGCTGCCTGCAAAGTCATTACCTGATAAGGCAGTTCAGATTTCAGGATTTCAGATGCAGCCTAGGATAGTGGCCCTCCAGGAACAGGTTTTGGATACCCTGGTCATATACAAAAGTGTGCAAAATGAAGAATGCTTGTTCACATGAATCACTGTGTAAGAAATATCTGTAGAAAGATCACAAGACTGTACTTTTTTAAATCATAGTTTTATGTTAAATCAATTTTCATGATTTCAGTTTTGATATCTGGATTTGGAGTTATGACGGTGCACATACTGTAGATGCAGCAGTTCAGTGCTCTCCCTTTTTCTGTTGTTGTTGTTTGTGTGTGTGTTACTTGTTCTGACGATATCCTGCTAAGCGAATAACATCTATAGCCGGAATGATATTCTGGAAATAGGATTATACAGAAACCAGGCTGTTACAATCGAGTTTCTCCACTCCCATGATATCCTGGGGACATCGCCAGGTGCCAGGGCTCTCTGTAGATTACCATACCAACGAAGTTGGAGCAGGGAGAGGAGGCAAAAGCGAGCCTGCAGAGCCGATGTGCTAGTGAGTTTATGCATTTTGGCTTATGCATGTTACTATACTATATACCTTGACCTGGAGTATATGACTGTTAAATGCAGGCCCATACATCTTCCTCGGTTCACCATTGTCTTAATAACTGCTATGTATATATTACCTGATTCTAATGTTAGCTCAGCTCTTAGACACTTAAACAACATCATTAGCAGTCAGCAGAGCATGTATCCTGAGGCTGTTCATATTGTTGTAGGGGAATTTAATCATGCAGATTTAAAAACAGCTTACATTCCATCTCCATTATCATGAAAGCCACGACACATAACAAAAACAGCTCTGATCACAGCATTCTCCATTTACCAGTTGTTAATGTTTGTAAATGCTGCAAATAAAGACGTCACTGTTGGCCGCTTCAGAGTTCCCAATGCATCTACAGCCGGAATGATATTGCAATGCTACCAAGAAAACAGCCAGAATGATATTGCAATGCAACCAAGAAAACGCCCAAAGGGGGAAACTGGTTCTCTAGGAAACACCCTGCTCGCTAGTTCCCAGAACTCAGTTCTTAGAACTATGTGGTGTGAAAGCCTTAAGTGTGCTACTAAAAGGGCAAATACATCGGACAAGGCCTACTCTAACATCAAGTAGATCTATAAGGCTAAGCCACTATCACACTTGTGCCAGTCAGACCACTTGTCCCTGCGCTTAATCCCAGCATATAGCCCACTCATTGTTATATAACTGTTAAAATATGGCCTGAAGGTGCCTCTCATCAGCAGCAGAACTATTTTGAGTCAACAAACTGGGATGTTATAGATCATCAGGATCAGGAACCACACCATGCTGTTTTTTTCTGGCCAGAGGAGAACTGGCCCCCTAACTGAGCCTGATCTCTCCCAAGGTTTTTACTCCATTTTCTTTCACTGATGAAGCTTGTCACCTTTGGCTGGCTTAGTTGGGGACGCTTGATTGATTGCACAGACACTAATGGAAGAGAGCTAACGTTTGACACTTTGAAGCTGTTTTGACACAATCAGTATTGTATAAAGTGCTATATAAATAAAGGTGACTTGGAACAGTATACAACAGCTCTCCTGGGTTGTATTAAATACTGCATGGACTTTGTTATGGTGGACAAATGCATCCAGGTCTATCCCAACAAAAAGCCTTGGATGACCATATAAGTGCAGTGCCTGCTCAGGGAGAGGAATGCTACATTTAGGGCTGGTGATGGGCTGTTGTACTGTGCTGCCAGAGGCAACCTGAAGAGAGGAATTAGAGTAGCTAAGACTGCATATAGGAGGAAGATTGAGGATTGCTTTTAGTACAGCAACTATTGGCAGGTGTGGCAGGGGATCCAGCACATCAACAACTACAAACCCAGCAACCACTTGACTGAGGATGGTGACCCATAACTGGAAGAGGAGCTGAACCATGCCTTTGCCTGCTTCGAGATGTTGTCACTGGAGGAAGCCACACTACATTCACTAGCCCACAGCAGCCACATCCTGACAGTGGAGGAGCGTGAGGTGAGGTGCACACTGAGGGCAGTGAACCCCAGGAAAGCTGCAGGACCCGATAGCATCCCTGGAAGGATACTGAAAAAAATGCACAGATCTTTAACCAGTCCCTGTCCCAGGCCATCGTACCACCCTGCCTGAAGTCTTCTATAGTAGCCCCACTTCTGAAGAAGACCATCATCAGTAGCCTTAATGATTACTGTCCAGTAACACTGACACCTGTCATTATGAAGTGCTTCAAGATCATGGTTTTGGCTCATTTCAAATCTCACCCAGATTTGATCCATACCAGTTTGCTTATAGAGCCAATAGGTCCACAGAGGACACCATAGTAATGCCAGAGAGGATGCCATTTGCCTCAGGGCTGTGTGCTGAGCCCCCTACTCTATACCCTCTATACACATGACTTCACCGCTGTCCACACCAGCAAAAGCATAATTAACTTGCTGATGACACCACTGTGGTGGGGCTCATCTCTGGGGGGTACGAGTCCACTTACCACTTAAGGTGGAGCAGAAATCTGTTTCTGTGGATCAGAACAAAACCTGATCCTGAACATCACCAAGGCAAAGGAGCTGATTATAAACTTTCAAAGGAACAAAACAGACATTCAGACTCCAGGCCTGTCTCAAATGGCACCTTAAACCCTCGTGGTCTTCCTCTTGAGTTCACACTTTCGTGACATAATGCCGCTTTGACTGCCGGGTAGAAGTCTGCTGCGGAGCTCATCCCTGTGCAGGCTCGGCAGAAGTGCAGACCAAGGGCGCATAGTGGCCGCAAAGGGAGCACCCTTCTGAATGCTAAAATGACAAAAGGACATCCTTGCAGAATCAACAGACACGCACACGGCGGCCATTGAAAGTCTGTAAGACCGCAAGTGCACAAGAAGTGTCCCATTTGGGACAGGGCTTCTGTTTATCAGTGGGGAGATAAGTATTGGACTATTCCAGTTATTGGGCATCAACATAAAGGACAATCTGACCTGGATGGTCAACACCACTACTACCATCAAGAAGACACAGCAGAGATAGCACTTTCTGAAAATACTCAGGAATTACCATCTCACACAAAAAAATTTGGTGTCTTTTTACCATGGTTCTAGAGAGCATTTTGACATACTCCATCTGTGTTTGGTTTTCCAGCTGCGTAAAGAAAATAACTCCATAAGGTCATCACTACTGCCCAGAAGGTTTTCTGTTGTCCCCTTCCCTCTTTGGAAGATATACTTAGTTCCCGCTGTCTTAAGAAAGCTCAGAAAATTCTTAGCCACTGAAAATGGTCAAGTCAATTAAACTGACACAGCAAATATGCCAATAAGAATGTTAACACAGGGTACCCTGCAAAATGTCAACATATGAATGCTCAAGACTAATTGTTAACCCTGGGTAAATTATGAGCAGTGTGAAACGTGAAGCAAGATAACCGAGAATTCTGTTTACACAGGGTTTAGAATAACCCAGGGATAACTATTTGAACCCTTAAAAAATTGAGGAACTAAACTAGAAACAGGTAAGCATAATCAGTAATCAAGGAAACTGGTATAAACATATGACAATTAATTAACATGAAACGTGAACACAGAAACAATGAAGCAGAATACAAAAAGAGTGTGGGGCAAAGTAGAAGAAATTCTTACAAAAATAGAAACAACAGAGTGAAACTGATATTCTGATTTCTCTGTGGTTTAGGCGCCTTCTTTAATATCATGCGTTTATTGGATTTTATCATCCACCAGGGGAAAACTGTTGGTCTGATAACTGAAAAGTATCAACTCTCAACAAGCCATTCAATTTAAACATAGCTAATAAATTCACATTGAGAACATTTACATTTTCAATTCACTTAACCTGAAGTTAACTTTTGATCAGCGCCCCCTCCTTTGTTTCCACTTCAACCTCTGATGAGGTGTACAGAAACACCTGTCTGAAACACATTCATGTTAGACAAAGGGAAAACATTCATGTAATGAAAGAACTGTAAATCTGGACACAATTTGGCTTTCTGCCCCGCAGTATAAGTATTAATTAGTATGAAGTATTACTGCAGTTTTCAAGTATGTCTTGCTTCTGTGTAACTCTTATTCTATAAGGGTCTGTCTGAGACTGACATCTAGTGGATTTTTTGTTATGCGACATTACAGACTTGCAGGCAAACCAGTTTTACACGTCATTGAAACACAGCACCAGGAAACAGGAAATTTGTTTAAGGAAGGAATCTTAAGTGTATTTGAGCTGCTGTATGTTCGTCTGTTTCACTGTATATATTCAGTAACATGGCAGAAGCCAGAATTTCAGTGGATCAAAATGAGTTTATCTGTCCAGTGTGTTTGGAACTCCTGAAAGATCCAGTTGCCATTCCCTGTGGACACAGTTATTGTAAAAGCTGTATTGAAGGCTGCTGGGATCAGGAGGATCAGATGAGAGTCTACAGCTGTCCTCAGTGCAGACAGACCTTCAGTCCAAGACCTTCTTTAGGTAAAAACACCATCCTAGCTGAAGTGGTGGAGAAACTAAAGACAACTAAACTTCCTGCTGACTGTTACGCTGGAGCTGAAGATGTGCAGTGTGATGTCTGTACTGGAAGAAAATACAAAGCCATAAAGTCCTGTCTGGTGTGTCTAAACTCTTATTGTCAAACTCATCTTGAACAACATGAGAGTTTCTTTAAAGAAAAGAAACACAATTTGACTGATGCCACTGGACGACTGCAGGAGATGATCTGCTGTGAACATGATAAACAGCTGGACATGTACTGTATTACTGACCAACAATGCATTTGTGTACTGTGTACAAAATATGAGCATAAAAACCACAACATTGCATCAGCTGCAGCACAGAGGACAGAGAAACAGGTATGAACTTAAAGGGATATTTCACCTAAAAAAAAAAATATTTGACTCACATTCAATGCATTGACTCACCCTAATGTTGTTCCAATCTCATGATTTTTTACTTTTTTTTTTTTAAACGTCACATCTGTTTTTTTATATCTAGTTTGAAAGTCTTTTCAAGCTCAAAAAAGGACATATAAGTCCAGAGTCTAAATAAAATACTGTAGGGGTGTACAACTTTGCTCGTGGAGACTCAACATCCTGCAGTTTTGTATGGCAGTACAATACAGGACATGGTTGATGCTGAGAGAGCTATATCATAAGCTGCAAAAGAGCAATTCATGTTGACTTGTGTGTGATTTGAGAGTGAGTAATTTTGGGGTGAACTATCCCTTTATATCTAGATGATAAAATAATACTGACACATTTTATGTTAATTCATAATCTGATTACAGAAAAATAAATTATTTTGGCTTACCATTAATACTGGTATAATATCAGTTGTTTCCATTATAGTAGTTTTAACGTTTACTGTCATTTAATTGTCCTCCAGAAACAGTTAAAGGAGATGCAGAGAACCTTCCATCGGAGAATCCAGCAGAGAAAGAAAGATCTTAAGCAGCTGAGAGAGGATGTAGAGTCTCATAAGGTGAGTGCAGAGAAAAAAAGACATTTAAGAGGTTTCAATTTGGACACTCATCCAGTGGTGGAGCTCTTTTAGTTCCACTGAAGCCCACTATGTTATTATGATGTGTTTACTAACAGCGCTCTGCAAAGACAGCAGTGGAGGACAGTGAGAGGATCTTTACTCAGCTCATACGCTCTATTGAGAAAATCCGCTCTGAGGTCACACAGCAGATCAGAGATCAGGAAATGGCTGCAGTGAGTCGAGCTGAAGGACGATTGGAGCAACTGGAGCAGGAGATTGCTGATCTTAAGAGGAGAGACTCTGATCTGGAACAGCTTTCACAGACACAGAATCACATTCATTTCCTGCAGGTAACCAAAATCTAGAAGAACTTCCTGCTATGACAGAAGACCCAAACAGAAACATTTCACGAGAGCAAAATGAGCAGCTGACTGGAATAAAACTGTTTGTCTGTAACTCGCTAATAAATTTTAGCCCTGGCAGGAAGTGAGGTTGTAAAACCAGACAAAACCTGACATTGAAAATTCTAAAGTTCTAAAGGTTCTTGTAGGGTTTCAGGACAGTGGAGCCCAGTCTCATTAAAACGCGTATAAATAGTACGCCAAATAAAAACGAAAAATTTGGGTATTGATACGCAAAAATGGACTTTCGCGTGCATATCGCATAGCATATCATATTTTGCCATTTCAATACCACAAGTTTTCATTTTTATTTGGCGTACTATTTATACACACTTTCATGAGATCGGGTTAAATGGTGCCACTAACCAATGAAAAGTTATAAATAATGATCACTATACTTGTAGATTTTAAACTGCTTTTCAATTGCAAATCTACTTATGCAATGTGCACACCAGTGATGTGCTTGGCCTGTTACATGGACGTTTATGTTCCAAGCAAAATTTGCTAAAATTTGTCCCTCTAATGTCACATAGTGAAGATTAGAAGAAAATGAGTGCTGGGCTGAGGTAAATTACTAAAGATAAGCCAAGTCAACAGGAGTCACACAAATCTGATAGTAATGCAGGTTATTGGGTAAAGTATGGAGCTGATGGACTGTGATATCTGTTTACTAGAGTTTCCGGTCTCTCTCAGCACCTCTTGAATCTACAGATGTACCCATAATTCCCTTCAGTTCTCTCTTTTCCTTTGATGGTGTGAGAAAATCCATCTGTCATCTGAGGGACAAACTGGAGGATGTCTTCAAGGAGGAAATAAAAAATATCTCTGAAAGAGGTAAAGATATGGAGATTCATCTGAACATACTGTATATTAGAAATGTCTTAAGAATAGGGTTATTCACCCCAAAAAGAAAATTATGTAATTCCAAACAAGTCAGGGGAAAGAATTGTTAAATAAATGTTATTTTTGATGAGCCACTGATGTCACATTACCTTTTTACCGATGTCCTTGCTACCATTCTGGGTCTGGGAACATCACAGTTGCATTGCTGTCTATAGGAGCATCAGAGAGCTCTCAGATTCCATCAAAAATATCTTAATTTGTGTTCTGAAGATGAACAAAGGTCTTAGTAATTAATGACAGAATTTTCATTTTGGGGTGAACTAACTCTTTAATAGATTTCTCTTGACACGACAGTGAAACTGTTCATGTCTGTTGATTTCCATAGTCACTTCCACCAACATGATTCCCTGGACCAGGAATGACTTCCTTCAGTGTAAGTCACTAAGAAAACATGCAGTGTATGAGTATATTCATGTACTTCCTTTAGAATGTGAATGAAAACATGATAGAAGAGTTCAGCTGATAATTTAAAAGATGATATGGTGAAATATTAAACAAAGGCCATTAATAGTTCAAATACATGAAAAGAGAAGAAAAAAAAACAGATTCATAAATGCTGATTCTTATGTGTTTTCTCTCCATTAGATTCCCATCAGCTCACTCTGGATACAAACACAGTAAATCAATTCTTCTGTCTGTCTGAGAATAATAGAGTGATCACAGTTACTGACACAGAGCAGCCGTATCCTGATCATCCAGACAGATTTGATGTGTGTCAGGTGTTGTGTAGAGCGAGTGTGTGTGGACGCAGTTACTGGGAGACTGAGTGGAGTGGGATGTGTGTGTGTCTATCAGTCTCATATAAGAGCATCAGCAGGAAGGGAGAGGGTAATGAGTGTGTGTTTGGAGGTAATGATCAGTCTTGGAGTTTGTTCTGCTCTCCCTCCAGATGCTCGTTCATGCACAATAACTCAAGGACTGTTCTCCCTGTAGTGTCCAGCCGTAGAATAGGGGTGTATGTGGATCACAATGCAGGAACTCTGACCTTCTACAGCGTTTCTGACACAATGAGCCTCATACACTCAGTCCAGACCACATTCACTCAGCCGCTCTATCCGGGATTTTGGGTTTATTATGGATCATCAGTGAAACTGTGTGATATAGCAGAATAGATTCTATAGGGACTGTGCCCATAATATTATAAGCTGCCTGATAAAACAGTAACAGTGAGATTATAGAGTCACTATTTTTCTCCTCATTATATTAATACTACAGCCGAGTTTTTGTCACTAAAATTACATTTCAAAATAGCATAAATGTGTGTAATAAATTCTCATGCAGACAATCAGTGTGTGAGTGTGAGTCATGTTGTGTTTGTGTCTGTGCTTTTCGCGAGTTCCCTGTTTGTTGACGGAAATCACATTCTTTTTTCATTGTTTTATTGTATCACAAATCTTTTTCATTATTAATATTATTAAAAAAAAGATTTCAGTTGAAATTATCACACACTGGCTTCACTAAAAAAAAAAAAAAAAAAAAAAAAGATTATCCTACAGATCAAAACAATAGTTTTTCATAAATTATAAATGTGACCAAGAATAACCCACACACTTTTACTACCTGTAAAAACTTCTTGCTCACTTACCAGGAAATAATTTGGAATTCCTTTTTCATTGTTGGTGTAAATACTGGATAAATTTGTCTAAATCTCCTGTTAAGTTACACAATAAATGCCCACAAGGCGTGACGTCGAGTCATTTATTAACATTTATTACATAAGGGATTCAGTGTGTAAAAACTACATTTAGTTAATTGTTGACTGTGGCAATTTAATTGTCAGCGATGGAGTGGAAATTTGTTTTGAGGACCATGTGATATCCAAACACTATCTGTGGTGTGTAGTTACCAAACCTGTGTCTGTACAAGAGATTCTCTGCAGGCCTCTTGACAGGGTTTTAAAACGACTTGAGGGATAACATGCCATTTAATATTTCCCTATTATCTAGATTTTTTTTTATTTTTTATTTTTGTAGTTAGACAAGAACATGAATATGAAATAAATAGAAAACAATAAAAACAACAAACCCAAAAATAAGCAATCGCTCTTTGTCAGACACGTGGTTTTGTTGTGTGTGACGTCACCGCGGCGCCATTTTTGAGGTATCGCTATTGACTGAAACAACCACGATTACAAGAATAGAAGTAAATAATAGAATAAATAACTAATATAACTACTAAGATAACTATCTAGATAATAAGTAAATATAAGTAAATATAACTGGCAAACCTGGAGAAGCAAAAGAAGATTGAGAAAAGGCCGTACCGAGATAAACTCAATAAAGATGCCAGGGACCGTTATTTGGAGAAATTTGTCATCCATTCATAACATAGATCCACATGAGCTGACTGCATTAAGTTGGAGTGCTGACCCCGCATTGCTACCTTCATTCTAATACTTAGACATTGTAAATTATCTTGTTTATGGTAAAAGCGCATATACCAATGAACAATTTAAAAACTATAAATCTCTGGAAATCCACGGACATTTCACCAATGGCTGGGTACAGGATTTATTTACATTCCGACCGAAGGACTGCGACAACACAGTAGTAACAGCAAAGGTATGTTTGGCTGTAATGATGATGATGATGATGATGATAATTTCATGTTAACTGTTTATGACTGATTAAGGATGGTTTGTTTAGTTTTAGTTTGAACGTGTCAAATAAATTGTTACAAATAAATTGTTATACTATACTCTCTTTCATGAATTTTTTTCTTTATTGTATAAATGACACAAACCAATACCTAACACAATAAAACAGAAACATTGTTCCAACTCAGGCCATCCGATGCCTCTTTGTTACGTCGACAAGCTGTCCATGTCCTTTCTTCAAACAGGGAAAACTAAAAAACCTTACCCCGCTGTTTAGTTTGTGACCCGTTCTGTCATGAGACTTACTATTGCAGCCTATCACACAACAAGAACGTACAATTTTACCACATTTAAGACCAACACAATCCTCCCAATTGAACACACTAGCATTGATACCTTACAAATGGCGGCTATACCCATAATGCATTTCGTGTTCCACGAGTGTGACGTCACCTGCCAATGAGCGATATAGATATTCTGACCAATCACAAACCTG
Organism: Cyprinus carpio; assembly: GCF_018340385.1. Taxonomy (NCBI): domain Eukaryota; kingdom Metazoa; phylum Chordata; class Actinopteri; order Cypriniformes; family Cyprinidae; genus Cyprinus; species Cyprinus carpio. Next base: position 22,693,387 of record NC_056600.1, on the reverse strand, counting down.
AAATGTAGCAATGGACCTAAACGCGGCGCTGCTGTTCAAATGATAATCCCAAACAAACAGCCACAGCGTCGAAATGATTATTTTTATTCTTATTTTAGTTTAATAAGTAACTTTTGTTTTATAGTTTTATGTTTATTAGCACCTTAGAGTCTTCATGTTTTGTCACAGAAGCCATTTAACAGCGCTTGCGTGAGCCGGTCTGAGCCTCCGCCTCGTCTGACAGGACCAGCCGTACTACGGTGAACGCTTGAAACAACTGGCTCCTGAAATATTAATTAGGTAATGTCGTGGTCGATCATTACGCCTTTCTGATTGGCTGAAAGGCAGGCGTTGGTAGGCGGGCCCAGTACAGCTGACGAATAAACGAAGGTAAGTACTATCTTATAAATATTAATTAGGTTACGTGCCTGCCCCCAAATGAACGTACCCGAGAAACGTCAGCGCGATCTAATTAATATTCATAAGCGAAACCGTCGCAATAGTAGGAATCATATTTTCAACAGCACAATCATGAAGCGGGATGGTGGCAGCCGGTGGCTCTGTTGTGTCTTTGTTTGGCCCTGGTTACTGTCATTAACCGAAGACTAATTTATTACGAGAAAAACATGCGTTGTGAGAGGAGAAGCGCGAGCTGTGTAATCGTGCAAGCGTTAATGTATTAATATTCGCGTATTTTCTTGAAGGAGGACCGGGATACATGACAGACACACAATCCCTTCAGGACATGTGAGTGTACCTACATTTGACAGCCATCTTGCGCTTTTAACAACGATTGTTGCTTTTATTTACTGCATCAAACCCAAATCAAACGTATTATGTCATTATGTTAATGAGGCTTTGATGCATTATTCATAAGGAGTTTATATCTTTGACATGGTGTGGTTCACACTTGCAGTGCTCTAATTACAATGTCTTACCCCTCAGGGTTGTTGAAAGCATAAATATAATAACATGACAGTTTGTTTTCAGGCCTTTATCCACCTCTACAAGCAAACACACACAATGGAAAGATAGCAGGTGCATTTTTATAACAATATTGTGTTTATTCTGCATCCAGCGCTTCTGGTCCACCTTGCTCTGAGAGCTTAATATAACCTTATGATAGTATGTATGCAGCATACTTGTACTATACTATAGTGTACTAGCAGTATCAGCTATGAGGGACTGCTGAGGGAATTTGTCCAGCCTCTCACTGCCTCCTGTCAGTGCCCTATGTAGTAAACAGCATTTGGGGGTCGAATGCCTTCAGGTCAGACTGACACAAAACTGTGTCTGAGCGAATGTGCACATGTGAGTTAATATATTCCTCTTATCGGCAAGACATATCGGCACAATTTTTCATATCAGGCTGATGCCGATATTTACATTTAAAGCCATTATCGGCTTTAATATCGTGCATCCCTAGTTTAATTTATTGAGAAGTCACATTATTTGAAGAAAACTATTGCATTTTTTATGTTAACATGTATACAATTTTTCTCTTTTTTTGGCTTTGACACAGATGTTCCAGGGGTTTTGGTTTAGCCCAAAGAGTTATACTTTAGTGCATCACTATTAAACACCTCCTAAACAATGAGTCAGATCCAGGATCAAGCCTAATTATACAGTGCTCTCATGAAGCCACTGACTAGTCTGTTTTTAATATACTGGCACGTCCCTGGTTGAGGGGACATTGCTGCGTGTTACCATGAGGTTGTTAGGGTGTTGATGGTGGTTGCCAGCATATTCCTGTGTGTTTGCTAGGGCAATTAAGGTTAATGTACATGCAAATAATGTGGGTATGTGCAGTTTCTATGTATTTTTCTTGTCTGCTTTGAAAAGAATCCTGCACCCTCAAGTCTCTGTGATCTGTGATATTTTCTTCAACAGACACACAAGCCACATTAACACAGTAACCAACATTAAGCTCCACAACATGTGTTGAGCTGCATACACTCAGACACACAGAAATGTCAACAGACTACAGCCTTAATTTAGTCTCAATATTACAAATACAGTCTGTGTCCATCTTCTGGAGGGATAAACTCATACTGTGCAGTCAGACGTAGGTGAATGTGTTCATCCGACTTTGGTTACTCAAGAAGATGATCTAATGCCAGCCTGTGACAATACATAAACAGACACAATGTGATTTGTATGCTTCACGGTTGCTACATGTGACAGCACCAGAAGATATAAGGAAAATCAAAGGATGGAGGCTACTAAAACCAACATTTATCTGATAACTTTGACTGTTAGTTCATCAGGGGCCAGATTCATGATAACCTTAAGAAAGAAGTTAAGATATTTCTTATGCTAAATTCAAAAAACTATGCAAAGTTTGTAAGAAGTTCCTAGGTTCAATTGAATATTTTCTTAAGAACATCTTATTTTTTTCTCAAGAAGAAATTTACAGGCTTTAGGGTTCGTACGGATGCTTGAAATCCTTGATAATGCTTGAATTTTAGCGTAGTGTTTTCAAGGTTTGAAAAGTGTTTGAATTTTAGATTCAATGGAATTGCAATTCCATTGGTTTTATAATAATTTGCTTTATTACTGAATAACGTTAGTTCACTTTCTAGACAAAATGCCTTGGCTATAATTTGATCTGCCTGTTTGTATTGACGCGAGTGGGAGATAAAAACATATCGGGAGGTTGTTGCTTCAGTCAGCGTTGGCTTGAAAACGAGAAACACAAATTATGGTTAAAATAATGTAAAGTCTCCTGTAAAGTCTGCTTTTTTATGGGAGAGTGTGCTTTCAAGCCGTGTAAAAGGTAAGCAAAAAATGCCCATGCTCACTTAAACTATGTTAAGAGTATGTCGCGATTAAAGTGAAATAAAAATTTCAAAGTCTAAACGCAGCGCCAACATATAATGTCTGATAAAGTAGCGTTTGTGAGCCAGCTAGTGTCGCCAACAAATTTTCAGGGGAAGTTGCTAAAGGAAGGTCGATTTGTTGCTAAAAGTTGTAATGTCATTGCGCGATGACGTCATTACGTAATTATGATGCAAAATTGTAACTATATCAAATCTCAGCAAAAAATATATATATATTTGATATATGTTCATTTAGATTTGTTAGTGAAATGGTGTAAATACATAATATAACATTAAAATATAAATAACTAGTAAACAAGGAAAACTACACATTCTGAACAATTATAGTTTTAAGCAGGGTTATGCTACACTCTAAGAAAAGTCTGTAAAAATAGGCCACAATCTACTATGATAATTTTCTGTGTTGATTTTTCAGTTTTTTTTCCCCTACATTTTTAATTATGCATTGTATTTTGTGTTTTCGGGTTACAGGGTTACAACGGATAAAGGATAACAGATGATGGATAATGTCTTGGAAAATCATTAGTACCTTTTCCATGTTTCTAGATATTTTTCTTACAGTGTACTAACTGATAAACAATCGCAAGTACTAACAGGGTGTATCATGAATGAGCAGTTATCAAAAGTTGCTAAAAGTTGGCAAATAAAAAAAGTTGCTAGGGTAGTGTAAAAAGTTGGTAAATTTAGCAACAAAATTGCTAAATTGTTGTCATCACTGGAGCCAGTGCTGCTTTGTGTACAGCCGTTACCGGGGAAACCACTGTATTCATGCAGTTCCAAAAGCGTCACCCAGTGGCAGACAGAACCTCATGTTTTAGCCTTTAAACAATTTCTAAGAAAAAAAAGGGTATGAGTGTAAAGAATTATTTTAATTTAAACACATCTTTAAAAACATCTTACTGTCTTTTTTTTTTTTTTTTTTTTTTAATTTGAAGGCACATTAGCTTTTTGTTCTGGACAAAAACAACAGACAGGCTTATTGAAAATGTTTTATTTTATAACTTATATACTGTATGTTGGGTATTTATATTATCAATACTAAATGCTATCCAGACTGGTTGTTTTTAATAGCACAATAACATCTGATTTAATGTGAAAAACCACAGTTTAAAGTGTTGGAAAAGCTTGAAAATGCACGTGTAAGAACCCTGAGGCTTTGGCGTTATCTGATTCCATGGCGGTCTTGCCTAAAACATGCTGATCAATGAAAAATTAATATTTTTGGGCTGCCTACAGATTACCGTAGTAATAATAATAATAATAGTAATAAGCACATAAACTATTTTCATTGCTTTACTACTGACTTGACCGGAGTTGACTCATCGTGTTTTTTAATGACGCTGTAGTTTTAAAAACTTAGCCTGCTTTTAAAGAGCCTGTCTTAAGATGGAGCAGACTTTTGGATACATTAGCTGTCTTTCTTTTTACACTCTTTCTAGAGTGAGTATGTCCTCCTGTATCAGTGTGTGTGCAAAACACGTTCTGTGTATGGAAGCTCTCATATGTGCTAATGCTACCCACAGTAATGTTGCAGATATAAAATTAAAAAAGGGTCCCTGTTTGATCTAAACACAGCATTATGTGACATTGTTTACAAGCTGTTTTATTAATGTCTTTTAGAGATTGAAAGACTGATTGAGCGATTGAAACATGATACGGATTTTGTTATGGAAGTTGGACTGTATCTTTCAACGTACCTTCTGATGTTCATTCATATACACTGAACAAAATTGGGTGGGGGGTCCGAAAACCGGTCAGTATCTGGTGTGACCACCATTTGCCACACGCAGTGCAACACATCTCCTTCGCATAGAGTTAATCAGGTTGTTGATTGCCTGTGGAATGTTGGTCCACTCCTCTTCAATGGCTGTGCAAAGTTGCTGGATATTGGCAGGAATTGGAACACGCTGTCGTATACGTCGATCCAGAGCATCCCAAACATGCTCAATGGGTGACATATCCGGTGAGTATGCTGGCCATGCAAGAACTGGGATGTTTTCAGCTTCCAAGAATTGTTTACAGATCCTTGCAACATGGGACCGTACATTATCATGCTGCAACATGAGGTGATGGTCGTGGATGAATGGCACAACAATGGGCCTCAGGATCTCGTCACAGTATCTCTGTGCATTCAAAATGCCATCAATAAAATGCCCGTGTTCGTTGTCCATAACATACGCCTGCCCATACCATAACCCCACCACCACCATGGGTCACTCGATCCACAACGTTGACATCAGCAAACCGCTCACCCACACAATGCCATACATGCTGTCTGCCATGTGCCCTGTACAGTGAAAACCGGGATTCATTCATGAAGAGAGCACCTCTCCAAAGTGGCAGACACCATTGAATGTGAGCATTTGCCCACTCAAGTCGGTTACGACGACGAACTGCAGTCAGGTCGAGACCCTGATGAGGACGACGAGCATGCAGATGAGCTTCCCTGAGACGGTTTCTGACAGTTTGTGCAGAAATTCTTTGCTTATGCAAACTGATTGTTGCAGCAACTGTCCGGGTGGCTGGTCTCAGACAATCTTGGAGGTGAAGATGCTGGATGTAGAGGTCCTGGGCTGGTGTGGTTACACATGGTCTGCGGTTGTGAGGCCGGTTGGATGTACTGCCAAATTCTCTGAAACGCCTTTGGAGACGGCTTATGGTAGAGAAATGAACATTCAATTCACAGGCAACAGCTCTAGTGGACATTCCTGCAGTCAGGATGCCAATTGCACGCTCCCTCAAAACTTGCGACATCTGTGGCATTGACCTGTGTGATAAAACTGCACATTTTAAATTGGCCTTTTATTGTGGCCAGCCTAAGGCACACCTGTGCAATAATCATGCTGTCTAATCAGCATCTTGATATGCCACACCTGTGAGGTGGATGGATTATCTAGGCAAAGGAGAAGTGCTCATTAACTCAGATTTAGACAGATTTCTGAACAATATTTGAGAGAAACAGGCCTTTTGTGTACATAGAAAAAGTCTTAGATCTTTGAGTTCAGCTCGTGAAAAATGGCGGCATAAACAAAAATGTTGCATTTATAATTTTGTTCAGTGTATTTGGTGCAGTGTAACTAGTAGTATTGTGGCTTATTTTGCTTATTGCGATTTATTGGATGGGATGCATGCTACAATGTTCTGTTCATTCATTAACTAAAAAGTGATGCGCAGAGTCTGTTTATCTGTACTCTTGATGAATACATGCATAATTTAGCCTATATACTCCTCCTGTAAGTTCATGATAAAAAATGACAAGGTGAAAAAATAAAAACTAGTCTTATTATCATTAGGGGTTGACCGAAATGTGTTTTTCAAGGCTGATGCCAATACCGATTATTACAGATCAAATAGACGATAACCAATATTTTGAACCAAAATACATGTCTGGTGTAAAAATTTAAATTAATGTCAAAATTAAGAATAACAAGGGCCCTGACAAAAACTGCCTTCCCTGGTGTTGGTTGAGTGTAGTACTCCCACAGTAAACTCTTTATTTTTTGGCAAACAAAGTTTTAGAATTAAAACATGAAAGAAATAACACATTGTGTAATTATTCTTTTTAAAAAAAGTTGTAATAATTGTTGTAGTAGTCGGGGTTAAAGCAAAAAAAAAAAAAGAAAGAAAGAAAATCTTTTGATTTTTTTTTCATTTTTTTTCCTCAGCCAAACCCCATTCCAAAAACCATACCTGTCACACACCCAGTTTAACTGTGCGTTCACACCACCGGCGTCGAGAGTGTCAAAAATCGCTCTGGCCACTCTGCTCCCAATGCTGCAGAAAGATTTGTGAACGCTCTGACGTAGATCGAATGCTTATCTTGTATTTAAAGCGGCCGCAAAGCAAACAAACTTGTTGATCTTATGCAGACTAACCACAATAAGGGTAACGTTATAAGCTAACCTCATTAAATATTGTTGTGGACGAAGTATTAAGATCCTTTACCTAATAATGTATAAAGCACTCTAAAAATACTCTGATGCAAGTAAAAGCCCTGCATTGAAAATGTTATTTAAGTAAATATAATCAAGTATAATCATTACTTAATGTAAGTATAATCAAGGAAATTTGTTTAAAAGTAAACTGGGACCACTGTGCTATTATTTATGATATCATTAGATTATTATTCTTATATCGTTACTGCACATCAGCAACTCACCAGGAACATGAACAATCTCAGACACCTTGGTCCACGTATCATTTTTAATTAATTTTTTTTATGTCCCTGTACGCAACCAGGGACACATCATAGATTACTGCAAACCCGCCACAACAATAATCAACCTTTTGTTTTGAGAACTAATGTGGTCGGAGCTGCGTTCTCTGGAATCCTCTCAAGCGGTGGACTTCTACGTTCTGATTGGTTGCTGCCCAACCGCGTCATAGCTCATTACCATAAAGTTGCCCTGATTTCAACTCTCTTCGACGCTCTCAACGGCCAAGTTGCGCTGCGCCGCTCCTCGCCACAGCTCGACGCCGACTCACATTGAAAATGAATGACTTCCGGCCACTTTGACGCTCTCGACGCTGGCGGTGTGAACACACAGTAAGAGCAGTGTTTTTCTTCTTGTTATCAGGAGCACTTGTCCTCCTAATTAAAAAAATTAAGGAGCACCTTCTGATCAATAATTAAAAATTCCGATCAAACATTAGCCTTCCTAATATGAGGTGAAGTGATTTACAAGGGCATTTTCTTTTTACCTTTGCAATGGCATCATTTTCATCTGTCAAATTCAAAAATGTATGTTTATAAGCTTTTTAAAATGTTAATCATATGAAATTAGTATTAATAAAAAAATAATTTGTACTACAGAGGGTGCACAGAAGAACACAAAAGTGGCTTTTAGGTACATTTTTAGATGTTTAATGATGCTCAGAGGTGGCATGAGTGCAATTAAATTCATGTGGAAATTAATGTTTGAAATGTTTAAATGCATAAATATTAAATGATTTAAATAACTGAAATTATACCTAAAAATTAAACTGAACCGCCAGGAGGTGGCGGCAAGTCACTGATTTTTATCACTGAATCATTCATTCAATTGATTCGTTTGAACAGCTGATTCATTCAGGAATGAAGCAAGTGACTGTCTTTATGAATGGGTAATCATGAATTACTGACACACTACTACATGAATTACTGATTCATTTAAAAATGCACTTTCATTCATGAATGAAACACTGCTGTGTTTGCTTTTAGAGATGTGCAGCAGCTGAGCTGTTGCTCTATTTGGAACTATTTTCGTTGATGAAATAGCAAAATCAGGCAGTACTTGTTTACTGAATTGTTGTATTAAATCAATATCACATTTGCAAACTCCTTTTAATAATTATTAAAATCTGTCACTCTACTTATCGCGATCTTTGGGCGCACAGAAAATGAGAGCGCCACAGTGAGTTCTCAAGACTCAAAAGCACATGCAAATTATACGTTCCGTCATCTGTCATTGCGTTAGAAGGGTGGAACCTGCGGGAATGAGTAGAATTATTATTAATAGCCGCAGTCCCGTGCCGAAATACAAGTCATGCTTTGTGTTTTCTGCTAATTACCTGACTGTGAATAATGTGAGCTGCATTATGTTGTCAGTGAGAAGCTCCAGCACTGGCGGGGATGATTTTTGGTGTGCCAAAACAACAGAGCAACAATAATGCACTATGTTTTTTTTTTTTTCTTATTTTTTCCAATTGACGTAGCGATGGAAAACTTTCATCCCAAAACTTTGCAGCTTCAGTTCGCAAGGGCTTTCTAAATGTGAGAGTGAATTCCACATTGATTGGCCAGACTCTTGGCTCCCAACAAATCAGATGGGCGGTGGGCGGAGATTGCTTTAGGCCACAGAGTTGTGAGTTTTGACAGGTTGCATAAGAGCCAAATACTGCATTTCAAAATTAAGTTATTTTATTGTTAAATCAGTTTTGAAAATGACCGATACCAATAATGATAAAAATGCTTAATATCGGTGCCGATAATCGGTTGACCCCTAATTATCATTAACATATGGAAATTAAAATGATAATTAATAATAGACTGATGGAAATTTTACAACTCCCAAAAATGACGGACAATGCAGAAGTCTAATGCAAGTGTACAAATATATGAGAAAATACACAGCAAACTAAACCATTTGGTCTGCAAAATCAGAAAAATATTCTGGAAAATCAAAACCATGCTGAATTCTGATTGGACTGATTAGTGCATTACTAAAGAGTGCTTCCTGTGTTTATGTAGAGCATCTGAGGCTGTTTAATTTCAAGGACTTTAACCATCCCCTTTTAACCAATCAAAATATAGGTTACCACCAAAAATCTCCTCTGTAACCAATTGCAATGTTTAAACTGAGGACTTTTTATTTTGGCACTTTTGCATTTTTGATCGGTGTGAAGTGTTTTAAATTTGTAAAAAGAATCACATAATGATTCAGTGAATGTGATTAATGATCAAAGGTACACATGTCCACCTCTGTGTCTTACAAAAACCTGTGATGAAGGCTGTCATTGTCCGTGGAGCAACGCATGATCCATTTGAGAGATCATAAACACTTGTGTTATAGATAACTAGTGATTTTCCACTGGTGAAAGTAAGAGCTTGTGTAGATACGCTGGACTGCTTCCAGCAGCAGCAGGACTCAATATTTGATGAGTGAACAGATCCAGCCTATCAGATATCCTTTTCGGTTTATTAGTGTTCACGAGTACAACACACTCCCAGAGTTTAAATGCTAATGCCTTGATATATGCTTATGCACATAATGTTCTCTAAATACTAAGTTTATTCATTCATGGCATACATGATTAGTGAACGCTTTGATGTTTCTTAAAACTTACACCTTTATAACTTTACTGACCTTACATGGAGAAGCATAAAGAAATATCTATCCCCACGTTACTCAACTAGTATTTAAATGCATCATCGGATGAAGATGACTGATGAATGTCCAGAATGAGCAGAGCTGGACTCTAGACATAGAAGAAACTCAAATATAAGAGTGTTTTCATTGGTGTCACATAATTTTGGTGTCATTTCATTGGTGTCACTACATTCCCATACTTCCTTTTGTGTCATGGTTGTGTAATTGCTATAATCATTTACTCACCCTCATGTCATTCCAAACCAGAAAGACTTTCACACATATTTGAAACACAAATAAAGGTTTTTTTAAATGGAACATGACATGAAATTTCTGTCCCTCTCTTGAAAGTCCATTCCTCCAAAACTTTGACACTTCAAAAAGGCATTGTAAAAGTAATCCATATGAATTGAGCCGTTTAATCCAAGTCTTCTGAGACATAATCACTTTGTATGATGAATAGAATTAATTTAGTTACTCACATATTTTGTAAACATTTATTACCACACATATGTGGAGCTCATTAAATGTGGTAAACAGAATCTCTGCTTCCAAATTAGTGTGAAAATTTCTTCCGACCCACGTTAAATGGCCCTTTCACAAACTTTATGAAATTTTGGTGAAATGGACTTTCAGTATAGGGACAGGAATATAAATTCATTATAAATATAAACATTTTCATTTTGAATAATAATAATTCATTTTTGGGTGAACCATCCATTTGAATTTACCCTCAGATTTCTTTAATTTTGCTCATAATTCTGCCATTATTTCTGGGCTTTACTCACTTTTTATTCAAATGTGGTTTTTATTCTTGTTTTGTGTGTCTGTAGGTGAAGACAAATCAGGAACCAGACGTGGTTTATGAGGAGAAATTTTGTTCTGCTCTTCCTGCTGACTTGTGTTCTAAAGCTTTACACATCACTTCATCACAATGGTATGTTCACATTCCTCTGCTGTTATAATAATAATGTTTCTTCAGGTTGTTATCTCTTAATATATGATATTATGCTGGTGTCATTCTGTGCAGTGCTTTGTCCAGCAGATATTAAACACAATTATTATATTGGTAACACTTTACTGTAAGGTCACATTTGTTAAACATTAGTTAATATATTATCTATATAATATATTTTACAGCCATATATTTTACAGCATTTTAAACCTTTGTAAATATTAGTTAAAGGCATCTATTATGCCCCTTTTTACAAGATGTAATATTGCTCTTGGGTGTCCCCAGAATGTGTTTGTGAAGTTTTAGCCCAAAATACCCAACTGATCATTTATTATAACAGCTGGAAAATTTTATTGTTTGGGTGTGTCTAAAAAGAGCTGTTTTGGAGTGTATGGCTTTAAATGGGAAGCCAAATGCACTGAAAGTGGAACGAGACAGCATGATGTTGCAGAGCTTGTGCCACGCAGACGTGTCATCAGTGTGAATCAATGGACCGCGCTGCGCGACCATGCAACCGAACGACTCCTGAGCTAAGATGGCACAAACTAATCTCACAAGCGTGCCACTGATCAGTTAAAAAAATACTTAATGTACGCACACAAATATGGTTAAAATGCTAAGAACTATAACACCATGACATTCACAAAGGAGTCTGGAGTGATGCACGTATTTAGGTAGATTTTGAGGCGCATTACCTTGAAAAATTAAAGTAATCCACAGTTTCCTCAGCAGCTCAGATGTTGGGAGAAAATGAAGACTCTTATGCTCAGTCTTACATCCAAACACAGCATCAGGATTGCTTGCGAGACTATTGTTTCTATCGTAGTTACACACTCATGTGACATTGTTGTGCTGCATGGTCACAAAAAGTTATTGTTTGCATATGTTTTTAATCATTGCGGTTTAAAAAAAAGTGATTTTAAGCTGCTGAAATGCAATCAGCAGCGAAAGAGAACTAATTTCACTATATGCGTGCGATGTCTGGGAGACTGTTTCTGAGCACTGTCAAAGAGGCGCTCGCACATGGAGAGCGTGGCAGTGCTGAATGGTGTTATTTTTGCCATTTTATAGGCCTTGAAGGGTTAAATACACAATGCCTGTCTTTGCAAGTATCCTCGTAAACACAGTAATTTAGGTCTTAAGTGAAAGAAAACATGTAACAATATATTGAATCCAGGCAGCTCTTAAAGTGACAGCAGTCTAATATTCCTGCTGTCTGTTAATCAAACAACAGAAGCGAGAAAATCTCTTTTGTAACTGTAATAAAAAGAAATATATATCTAATTTGCACAGTGAAGAATATGCAGGTTTTTTTTTTTTTTTTTTTTACATTTGCTTTATACAGTGTATGTATAATTTCTTATTAATTTGTTCTACTGTAGTTTTTTTATCCTATTGCTTGTAATTAGTTTCTTATTCTTATTTAATTGCTGCCTGATTACTTGTTTTCAGCGATCTTGAGATTTTATTATTATTTATCAGTTTTTTTGTGATCTTGACACTATCTGATATCATAAGGACTTTATCTAAAGAAAAAATAACTATATTGTGATATATATCGTTACTGTGAAATAAACTAAAAAAGATCTTGGTCGCTGTTTAGATGAAACCTTAGTCTTATTGTAAAGTGTTACCATTATATTAAACAGACATAATCATTCAGCGCAAGTTAGCTATTAGCACTGACGAGTCTTTTTTAAAAATATGTAATTGTGCACATCCTAATGAGATGGTTTTGGTCGTTGTCATTGGATTTTGCTCTTATTTGCTCTCGTAATTTAACTACCTATCCTCCTGATGTTTGCACAGATTACTGTATGAAGATATTTGCGGCTATGGCCAGTGAACCACTCGAAGGGTTCCATGAGGTGAACCTGGCGTCACCCACCACCCCAGATCGTCATGGCGTTATAGACCCGACCCCACCAAAGCACAACGCTCCCCCCAGCACACTGTTCCGCACACACTCTTTGACTTCTAGCCAGAATGCACCCAATGCTCTCAGAGCCGACCAGCTGCCCACCCAGCCCGTGTACTCGACCCCCCGTCAACTGGGCACAGAGGACACCCTCAATGGCAGGTGAGACTCCAGAAACAGCAGGTAAACCAAAAACAGTGTCTACACTCAGGGTTGCCAGGTCTGAGAAACAAAACCAGCTCAATCAATATTAAAAACAAGCCCAAACACATTTTTATTCCATGGTTTTCCACTCAGTCAGGGGTCTCCTTGTCAGAAAATTGTGTTCTGGGGAGATTGCTTTAACCTGTGGACTAAAAAACAACCTGTAGCAACAGTGTAAATGTAGCCCAATTCTACAGGAAAACTATGGACTTGGCAACACTGTCTATACTGGATGTATTTGACAAGCTACTCCAGTCAGTTAATTTTAGTAACCAACTATATATATATATATATATATATGTGTGTGTGTGTGTGTGTGTGTGTGTGTGTGTGTGTGTCTGTGTATAATACACCTCATGTCGCTCCAAAGCTCTTTGACTTTCTTTCTTCTATGGAACATAAAAGAAGATATTTTGAGAAATGTTTTTTCTTTTTTCTTTTTCCATTAAATGCCAAGTCATTGGTCACAAAAACTGTTTGGTCACCAGTATTGTTCAAAATATCTGCTTTTATGCTGCAGAGTAGAAAGTTATGTCGTACAGGGGTGGAACGACATGAGAAACGATCGAGACAACACTGTGTCCCAGTCCCATTTCTGTTTCCTGTCCCACTGTATTTGGCAAAAGCCAAAAATAGTATCAAAAAGGAAGTATTTTGTATTATTTTGAGGAAATGCCATCAGAAGCTTATGAGCAATAGCAGATGTGTTTGGATATAATCTACAGTACTTGTCAATAGCTGGAAAACATTACAATTTTTAAATGTTTTTAATTAAGTCTCTTCTACTCACCAAGGCTGGAGTTATGTGCTCAAAATATAGTAAACCACTAATACTGTGAAACAGTATTTTATTAAAAAAATAATAATTATATATATATATATATATATATATATATATATATATATATATATATATATATATATATATATATATATATATAATTAATAACTGAGCACCAATATAAGTGAGCAGCAAATCAGTATTTATCAGTATGACTTCTAAAGGATTATGTGACACTAAAGATTGGAGTAATGCTGAAAATTCAGCTTTGAGTCACAAAAATAAATGACATTTTTAAATATATTCAAATATTTTTTTTTTTGGTCAAATAATGCAGCCTTGGTGAGCATTAGAGACTTCATTAAAAACACTTAAATCATAATGCTTCCAAACTTTTTAAAAGTACTCTATGTGCCTGGATGTTTTATTCTTGACGGTCTGATGGAGTTTAAGTCATCATGAAATCAAAATGGACAATTTTTACTTTTATGGAAAGTTATCCATAAAATATCCCTCACCTTAGTTTCAATAAAAGCTCTTTTTAGACTGAAGAAAAAGTTTCTAAATCAAATTGATGTTTGTCTCCACAGTGGAAATGATACTGCAGTGGATGCAGTGGATGGCAACGTCCCGTCAGCTGATGGAGAGGATGTTCTGGGCCTGAGCGCAGACAGTCTGTCCCGTCTCAGAAGTCCATCAGTTATGGAGGTCCGAGAGAAAGGCAATGAGAAGCTAAAGGAGGAGCTCGCCAAAGCACAACGGGTGAGACACTAAACCAATGACGATCACACTTCTAAACTTAACATTTATTAATTAAGCAGGTGCATTTGACCAAAACGAATGAGAAATTACGCACATCACAAACAAATTTCCAGACTCTGAAAATATACCTTTTATCACATGCCTCTGGTTAGGACACAATGTAATTCACAACAGATATCTAGTGCTGGGTTAAAACTGGTGACTTCTCGTTTTTTTAAATAATTCTCATTTTGATTAATCAATCGATCATTTAGTCTATGCTGTTTTCAGCTGATGAACAAACTTCACTAAATATTATTTGTAGTGCGCCTGTTATCCAGTAAATCACAATAAGCTTTTTGCTCTGCTATTTGAGATATGAAACAAAGTCTCAACTTACAAATTCTGTCATAATAAATATTGTTTTGGCACTCTTTAATGCAGCAGCATGTATTGCATATTAAAGGGTTAGTTAACCCAAAAAATGAAAATTCTGTCATTAATTACTCACCCTCATGCCAAACCCATAACACCTTTGTTCATCTTCGGAACACAAATTAAGATATTTTTGATGAAATCTGAGAGCTCTCTGACCCTCCATAGACAGCAAGGGTACTACCACAATCAATGTCCAGAAACGTAGCAAAGACATCGGTAAAACAGTCCATGTGACATCAGGGGTTCAACCGCAATTTTACGAAGCTACTCGAATACTTTTTGTGCGCAAAGAAAACAATAATAACTTAATTTATTCAGCAATTCTTCTCTCTGAGTTACCGTCTTCCGCCATTTTGGAGAGTACCCCAGAAGGTTATCAATGTAATGAGCATTGTTTATGTTCAGCATGTGCGTGTTGTCTACTGAATGCAAAACAACACTGATTACGTTCAGCGAAAGCGCGTGCATGCTGAATGTAAACAACATAATAACAAAGTTTTTTTTTTCCCCCATATCAATTTAATATTGTGGTATCTTCAATAAGACAGTCCTGCCTCTAAATAGCTTGTCAAACGAAGGTTTGTCTGGTTATGTCATTATTTTCTTATCCAAGTGAATGTTTCTGGGCCAAAATAAGCTGCAGAGTAGACCAGGTTTCATGCTGATAGTCAAAAGTGGACACGACATGAAGTGAGGAACCGCCAGTGATGTTTAATATTCTATTAATCCAGTTTGACATCTGTCCTTTTCCTTTATGGAAAAACCATGTCATTAACAGTATTTATGAAATATTGTGACATGATCTGAATATAGCAGCTCAGCACAGCCACAAAAGAGTCGTTTTGCGAAGAGAGAAATGTGTTCAACAAATGCCTGACAAGAACTATTTGCTAAATATAAACACTCATATAGTTTTCAACCAAAAATGGTGAATTGGTGCATTTGGAAAAGGATTGTTATTTAGTTTTTCTGTTTGACTCAGTCACAGCTCTAGATTTTCTACTAGGGGTGGACATTCT
Source organism: Cyprinus carpio (assembly GCF_018340385.1). Lineage (NCBI taxonomy): Eukaryota > Metazoa > Chordata > Actinopteri > Cypriniformes > Cyprinidae > Cyprinus > Cyprinus carpio. The sequence goes on along the minus strand of NC_056600.1, from coordinate 22,677,664 downwards.
GATTTATTGTGGGCACAAACAATGTTAAGTTTGTAACACGTGAGTCTGTTATGGTTTTTTTTTTTTCACTTGCACAGTTATAAGCATGCTTCAGCAGGTTTTGCATAATCAAAGATCAAATACATGTCATACGTCACCTCTGTCTTTTTAAAAGTGTGTGCATTGTCCAGTGGATAAAGTTTATTAGCGCAATGGGCAAAGTTTATTAGTTTGAGTTCGTAAAACTGAACTGGAAAGATTTCTGTCAGATTAATTGTTTCCATGACATTTTAAAGTTGCAACATAACAGAGATAGCAACAGATCTTTTCTTTCATGATGCGATGTACATCAAATTAAAAAAACAAATCCAGTTCATTATCAGCGTGGATTTGCGCAGCTTGTCAGTTAACCATGGCTCTGTGTAGTATGTGAAATCACGCACTTGATGGAATTTACCGATGATTAGAGAACCGGCTTTACTGACGAGATGCGCATTAATTATCGGTCCATATTTATCATGCACCCCTAGGTCGATAGATAAACAAAGATACATACTGACCCGAACCATACTTTAAACCCAAGCATATATTAATGTGAGACATGACCTAGCAATAGTGTTGTTTTAGAATTATTTCTATTCTATTCTGTTATATTTTGAATATATATTATTCTTTTTATATTTGTATTTCACATTAATTTCAGTACTTTCACTTGAAAATTAGAAATGTTGCCTTGGAAGCTAACTGAAAAAAAAAAGTTTACTTTTTTATTTTTCTTATTTTTTTTATTTTTATTTCAGCTTTATTTCAATTAACAAAAACAACTTTTTAAACTTTTAACTTTTTCAATTAACAAAAACAGTTTTAGCTAACACTAATAAGACAATAACCACAGGTTCGAATCCAGCCTGCATCTGCTGTTGTCATTAAAATGCTGCCCAAAAAGAAACCGTACATTTATTGTTTTTTCCAATAGTACTTTTTCGGGGTTTTTTTTTTTTTTTTTTTTGTAAAACAATACTGGAGTGTGTGTTGTATCATCCACCCTTTTAAGTCATGGCTTAATGAGAGAATGAGCCATACATTCCCTGTTTTTCTGTTCTGTTTTTCATTTTTGTATTCTGTTCATGTCATTGCATGTGTCTGGGAGCTTAAGTTAAAAGACGAGGAGTGTGAGAGGCTTTCTAAAGTGAGAGACCAGCTGGGGCAGGAGCTGGAGGAACTCACTGCTAGCCTTTTTGAGGTTTGTTTGTTTTTTTCTGCCAAATGACAGAGCAGATCTGTGTGTGTCTGGAAGCACTTGATCATCTGGAGTTATTCTGAACACTCAGCACTGTGATGGGTCAACACAAATAGATAAATACAGAATACAGAACTAAAATGGTTTTTGATGGCACTCTCTCCACACTTCAACTCTTAACTTAAAAGTGTAACAGTGTGAATAGAGAAATTATATTATTTGTATGGTGGGTATATTTTATATATGCGATAAGTAAAACTAAAATTTTTTTTGATTTACAAGCACCATGTTAACAATACATAGTAATAAAAAGGTTTTTTAACCTCAATATATACAGTACTACCATTTAAAAGTTTGAGATTTTTGAAAGTCTCTTATTATCAGGGCTGCATTTATTTGATCAAGATTACAGTAGAATGGTAATATTGTGAAATACTATTGCAATTTAAAATAAAATATTATAATATATTATAGAATGGAATTTATTTATGTGATGGCAAAGCTGAATTTTCAGCAGTCATTACTCCAGTCTTCAGTGTCACATGAACCTTTAGAAATAATTCTAGGGCCAGTTTTACTAAACAGGGCAAATTAGTGCGAGAGCGCAATTCCAAAACAGTGCAGATGGGTGTAGAAATTTCTCTGGGTGATTTACTAACAATGCGCAAACACAGACGCAACATCTCATTTACATATCGACCAACGCAATATACCAAGTGCAGCATTAATTTGCATAGTCCCAAATAAAGTATAAAGAAATACAGAAGCCACAGTACGTTGAAAAGAACCTCCTCCTAGCAACAATAATTACAGCCATTTCAAGCACAAAGTAGTTAAAGACATGCTTTTTTTGGGTGTTAAATAATGGCGAAAATACTAGTAATTTGACGAGCGCAAACGTTAGTAAAATGCGTTGCGTGATTCATTCGATTACTCTCCTCCCATAACTTTTGTGTCTGAAAGGGAAACTCCTAAAAACGCATATTCAATAAGGTCAGGCGCAAAAATAACTGTCTCCAAGCCTTTTCAGCACTGATTTGTCACTGATTTGTACTGAAAGTACTATTTTAATGCCAAAAGACGGTTTGCGCTGGCACAAGCTGTTAGTAAAACTGGCCCCTAATGTGCTAATTTTCTGCTCAAGAAGATATTTCATAATATTATCAATATTGAAAACAGTTGTATTAAAAACAGTATTTATTTGAAATGGAAATCTTTTATAGTATATACTTTTATAAAGTTATATATTTCTTTCAAACTTGCCACAAATTTTGATTGGTAGTGTATATTTATTAAAACTCGGTGTATTTGTTTATTTATTTTTGAAAAACAAACTGAAATTCACAAAGAATTGAACATATCAAATTTGTTGTATAAAAAGAGCAAATAGACAAAGGCACATTCATAAACATCATCTACTATATATAGTATAGCAAGTGCCCCATAAATTATAGTCCATAAAATCACACCCATTGAATATGCCTCAATGACGTGCGTGTGCTATCAGGGTTGTAAATCAGTTCACATAAAAACCTCCCATTTGTTCTGACTGTTTATCAAACTTTTGTAACAATCCCAGAAATTTATAGTCAGAACGTTGAAACTAGTTTGCAATCATTTACTGCATAATTTGGTTCTAGGGTGCCATGAAAATTAGAGTACAGCAGATGTTTAGTCCACTTCACATTGCTTAAGCTGTTTTGAAAATAAAACTGAAGTTCAACTGAACAAACTGTTGACAAACTCCGTAGCCCCATTTAGCCATGTGTTAGCATATAGCACATGTTCTGCCTTCTTCAAAACAGATACATAAATAAATAAACACACAGGCTATTCTTAAAGTATTTTATGTTGTAGAATAAAATGTGAACCTGGACCACAAAACCAATTATAAGGGTCGGGTCAATGTTTTGAAAATGTACATCATCTGAAAGCTGAATAAATAAGCTTTCCATTGATGTATGGTTTGTTAGGACAGGACTATATTTCGCCGAGATACAACTATTTGAAAATCTGCAATCTGAGAGTGCAAAGAAATCGAAATATTGAGAAAATCGCACTTTAAAGTTGTTCAAATGAAGTTCTTAGCAATGCATATTACTAATCAAAAATTAAGTTTTGATATATTTACAGTAGGAAATTTACAAAATATCTTAATGGCACATGAGCTTTACTTAATATCCTAATGATTTTTGGTATTAAAGAAAATGTGATCATTTTGATCCATACAATGTATTGTGGGCTATTGCTACAAATAAACCCGTTCTACTTATGACTGGTTTTGTGGTCCAGGGTCACAAATGTGAAAATAGATTGGGTTTGTGTTAACCATTGACCTTATTTCAGGCATATGACCAAAAAAAAAAAAAAACAACAACCACAAAAAAAAACAAAAAACACATTGACTTCAGAACAATGGAACTGGAAGTGCTAAAATGTTTCAGGACTTTTCACCTACAAAAATATGTCATCACTGCAGAACTCTATTATACAATCCCTTTTCCAGAAAAGTTGGAACATGTTATTAAATGCAATAAAATCTACAATCTGCTTCAAAGAAATAAAAGAACTCCAATGTTTTCACTCACCATCTTAATTGTATTTTGTAAATATCAACAAATGTTGATTTTTAATGGCTGCAACAAACTCAAAAAAAAAAAGTTGGGAAAGAGGAATGTTATTAGTTATTAATTGAGAATAGTTACTAATTGCTCCAGTTTTGCAAGTGGAATTTTCTAGCTTGATACAAGACTGATTTATACTTCTGCGTCGAAGCTACTCCGTAGCCTGATGTGCACCTCTCCAAAAATGTTGCATCAATTCTACACAGACCACAAGCACTGTGATTGGTCTGCTAGAACCCCTCCCTCCATATGTATTTGAGTTTTGTGTTTTTTCCCCATTTTAAATACATTTAAATGTTACACCTTCTTATTTAAAATAAAACAAAGCAAAGAACAAGTGTCTTCTTATTCATTATACAACATAGCATATACATCACTTAGTTGTCCGCGACAAACAATGTTGTTTGCTTTTCAGAGAACCTGATAGCATCTCTGCATAGAAACGATGGGTGGCTAAATTATTTGCAATCTTGCATTGAGAAATTAAATTTTTGAACAGATTCACAATTATCTCATTAGGTTTGGTACAAAGTGGTAATCCACGACCCATCTTTGCTTGCAAAGACTGACATTGGTAGTTTTACCCAATAACGACACCAACAACTATTACCAACTTTTCACTTTTTATTTTGCCTCTGTCCCAACTTTTTTGAATGTGTTGCATCCATCAAAATCACAATGTGTTTATATTTACAGAAAACAGTAAAGATGGTCAAATAAAGCTAAATAAAGTTTAAAGAGTCCCAGACAATTCACAGATTCTTCACAGATTTCTATTGCATTTTACACATCGTTTTTGGAAATAAGGTTTTATGTTTATTTTGATTGATTTGCTTAACAAAACTGACATGTAGGCATACCTGGAATATTTACAATGAATTGCGATCACAATCAAGTCTGAGAACTTGTGAATCAGAATCAAATTCAATTGTGAAAACTGTGTCAATACCCAGGCTTATTTCTAAAGTTATATTTCTAAATAATCTTATGTCTAAAGTTATATTTCTAAAGAATCTTTCTGAATTAAACAAGTGTCCATTTCCAAATACTTCAACTGAAGCTTCTCAAATCATGTGGACAGGGTCAACGTATGATGTACATTATTTTGATCTTCACATAATATGAATCCAGATGTGCTGAGTGTTAAGGTAACCTGCTCTGAAGTTTCACTTCCCCTTCTCTGTTATGCATTTCATACTATCCTGATTTATTATTATTTTTTTTTTTTCATTTCTTACTTTCTGGTTTCCCTCATCTTTTCTGTTTATTTTAAGTCCTTGAGTGTCCTCATCCTACCATAGCGCTGCTCTGCCAGGTGCCTCTAGTCTGGTCTGGTCTAGTGGTACAGGTGTGTCTTGGTGTGGGTTATTCTCAGACGAGTCTGTGTTTAATGTGGATCTGATCTGTGATGTTGTCAACAGGAGGCTCATAAGATGGTGCATGAAGCAAACCTGAAGCAAGCCACAGCTGAAAAACAACTGAAGGAGGCACTAGGAAAGGTGAGTTATGCTAACATGAGACAGCACTTTCTACATTTTTACAAATAAACTAGCTAAACGAGCGAATACATTGCAGTTCAGCTAGAAGAAAAAGCTAATTAACCAAACCATTAATGGCTATCAGTGTCACCAAGACAAAAGATTGAACTTAAACTGTGGTTATTTATTTATAATATCTTATAGGCCAGATTTACCAACAGATTGCGCTAGAACAAACCCTCTTTTGACATTAAAGAAAAAAAAAACTAATGTCAGGATTTACTAAAGACACACAGTAAAAAAAAATTAGAGATGAAAAGGTGTGGACAGTTATTTTTAGGTCTGGCCTAATTGCATATGCGTTTGTAGGAGCTTCCCTTTCAGACTGTGAATATATGGGAGGATTTAAATGATTCATGTAAAATTCTTTACTAAGGTTTGCAGTAGTATTTACTGGTATTTGCAATTATTTAACACCCAAAAAACATGTCTTAACCCAATTTGTGCTTTATTCAGGGGCGTCGATAGACTCTTTTACTGCGCCAGTAAAATACAGCTGTGCTCCAGTAAAATATTACTCATAAATCCTTTTATGTCAATGTAGATTACTGTAAACTGATCTGAAAACTATTTTTTTTCTTATAATATTTCAGTGATTAAGTCTTGAGTTTTTTTCTATCAGCTGTTTAAAATCACAACCTTAGAAATGGGTTTGCAAAATGGTCTGAAATTGTTCATGATTAAGTTTTATTCATTCAAACAATATTATAAATATGACTGGATGAACCATGTGTGAAACCTGCACAATGAGACTCTTTGTACAGGGTTTAAAATGAACTTTCAATATTTGCCAAACTAAAAAAAAAAAAAATATTTACACATATCTTTTCTCCATCATTTTGCGTCTCAGATTTTTTATGCAGAAAACTATTCTATGTGAATAGCCTCTAATATTGTTATAAATTTTTCAGGGTTTTTAAATATTTTTTGAATGTTATCTTTAGTAAATACCTCATTTTAAACCCCTGAAATCTCACCAGTCTTTCCTTTTGGATTCAGATTGATGTTCTTCAGGCCGAAGTGGCTGCATTGAAGACTCTGGTCCTGTCAACCTCTCCCACTTCCCCCTGTAAAGAAATGCCTCCCGGACCCAAAGCCCCTTTTAAGAAAGGCCACGCTCGAAATAAGAGCACAAGCAGTGCCATGTTGGGCAGTCAGCAGGAGGTTGCAGTGACGCAGCCCATTGTACGTGAGTGTAAAGAGGTTTGTATCTAGTGGTGAACGTCTGTTTGTGTAGCATCACTCCCACACCTACAGAAATTTCCCATATATCCCTGGGTTTGTTCCATGTCAGCCATTGATGTCTTATTAATCACAAGCAAATTTATTTTATCTAAAGAGTTTATATGTAGCTGAATCTCCCTAGCACTTATCCAGTGCTCTTTTTGACTACACACAGAACTGAATATATTGTCCAAACAGCACATTTAAAAACCAAAAGTGACCAAAGTACTATAAATTGTTACAACATATGAGCAACAGTTATAAAACAAGTAACATCTACATTTTAAAGTCCCTATATATTATTATAATAACAGTATATCAGCAAAATAATAAAACAAAGAATAAAACATAAAAAAAAAACCAAAGAACTTTCAAAAGCAAGTGCAAGTAGATGGGTTCTCATATGTGATTTAAAGTGCCGCTATTATGAGTAATCAAAGGTTCATATTTTGGTTTTGGGAGTCCCCAACAACAGGTTGACATGCATGCAAGGTCAAAAACACTTTCATTGTCTTAAAATATGCATTTATTTTTTCCTTTTTTGCTCAATGACTCCCAAACGATTCGCTTAACGATTAATTTTAACAAACTCCTCCTCTGCATGACGCTAAACTGCGTTGATTGGTCTGATGACCCAGTCTGTCATGATTGGTCTACTGCGTGCAGCGCAGGTCAATAACAGAACAGCTTGGTGGTTAACACCCATACAGCCATGTTATATGTGTTAGCCCAATGCAGAAACATATTGATAAAGCACTGCAGTTTGAACACTAACATATTGCTCTATTCTTTATCAGAACTACAAGTAATAACAACGACAAACATTCACTATTCATCCATACATTTCTAGACAATTGCCAGTGAACAGATATTGCTGTTAGACAGACACCTACAAGCTGCATGGAGCGAACACAATACACACAACTTAAATACGTATTTTTCATGCTACAGTAGGCTTCAGAGTACATGACGGCAACAGTTATTAAAAGAATTACTCCACTTTCAGAATAAAAATATCCTGATAATTTACTCACCCCCATGTCATCCAAAGATGTTCATGTCTCCCTTTCTTCAGTCGCAAAGAATTTATCAGTCGCAACTTATATAACGAAACGATTGGTAATTTTCTTAAATAATAAATAAAAAATTATACACTTTTAACTAGTCTTGTCTAGCTCTGCAATGCGCATACATACTTGAACTTGAAAATCGTCCTACATCGTTGTTTAAAATTGATTTTATTTTTTTTAAAGAGTGTTTGACCATTCTTGCACGTTCACTTTGTCACTTCTTGTCGGTGCTTCTGCAGCGATTTCGGATGATTTTGAAGTTGGGGTAGAAAATGAGTTGAGATTTGTGCACAGAACACAGTCTCCTCCACACAAAAATCCCACACTTTTTTAGGAAGGAGAAGATCAACAATTCCCGGGTCTGCGCACACAACGATTGGGCAGGCATAAATATGCTAATGTTTCAGATTGACGTCACTTATAACTTTATACACAGTGCACTTTTAGACTTAAAACTTTGCAGGATGTTTTCATTCACTTAGAGCTGTATTACACATTGCATGTAAGGTCATTTTCAAAAATCCATAATGGAGCACTTTAAAAAGACTTATGAAGGACAGTTTCTGATATGAAAAGTTGCATCTGCAGATTGCACTTCTGTTTACCATATTTGATGTGAAAGCTTGTATATGTTAATATCATTAAAAGACACAGATATTTTAATTTTTGCATTTGCCCATAGTTTTTAAAGAAAAAAAAAAATACAGCTTTTAGTCAGTTCAGTTGCTTATAAAATGTTTCTGAATCAAAGATCAGACCAAGATTTCTTGCTTGATTTATGTAATTTAGAAATAAGGGCTTATAGTTATATTTTTGGTTGAACTGATAGAACTAAACACAACTACTTTCACTTTAGCATCATTAAATTTTACAGCTGTTTACTGTATGTATTGATCTCACTCTGATAATACAGCAAGGAGGTTAATGCAAAACTATCTTTGACCTTCAAAGGAAAATAAAACTGTGTGTCGTCATCATAACAATGATAAGTGACATTGTGTTTTTGACAAATAGTACCTAGTGGTAACATTTATAGGAAAAACAAGATGGGACCTAGAATGGAGCCTTGAAGCACCCCACAAACACTCTATGAGCAGAAGACGTAGATGAGTCATTTCAAAGCTCTACAGAAAAACTTCTGTCCTTTAAATAGGAAGAAAACAGTATAAGGTCATTGCCTCAAATCCCTGCCTAATGATTAAATACTCTAAAAGAATTCCATAATCTACAGTGTCAAATCCTGGTAAGATAACGGAGAACTACACAGTTCCCTAAATTGTCAAAGAGCAAAAGGTCATTAGATATTTTGAGGTGGACAGGTCTGAAATCTGATTAAAATAGACAGCCTTCTCCAGAATTTTAGATAATAAATATTTTAAAATAAAAAGTCAAAAAAGACTAGGCTTTTTGAGAAGTGTTTGCACCATGGAGCACTTAAAGGGCACCTATTATGCAAAATCCACTTTTTCATGGTGTTTCGACATAAATATGTGTTGCCAGTGCGTGAACACAACCACTGTACAATGATACAAATCATCCACCCACTCCTCATTTTTTAATCCCCTTTAAACCAAGTCAGTCTAATCAAGCCTGCCGTTTTGATTCTTATGCAGTGTGACGTCATGTCATGTCAGTGATTAGAACCTAAAATCTGATAAAATTACACACAAAAAAAAAACAAATTGGAACAAAATCAAATGAAAATACTACAAAATGAGAAAGTTAGTCACAAAAGAGCGACCAGTGGGAAGAATGAGTCTGGAGCCCTGAAATCTACCTTTACATAAACAGATGAGTGATAATATAGGCACATTTTGCTATGATATAAACAATCAAGCAGATTTTCTATATAGCATGACCTGCTATACCTGCATCTAATTTGCATATTATGACGTCATCGAGGGCGGCCATCTCAAATTTCATAATATTCAGGAAATAGTAGATACTGAATTGATGTTTGAACTTATTTGCATGTTTTTTTGTCTTTTTTTTTTGTCTTTTTATCCTCATTCCAAATGATCAGAAAAGAGGAAGCCAACCATAAAACAGGAGAAAGTACTAAATTATTACTATATTACTACACTATATAGTAAAACGCATGTGAACAGTAGCCTACTTTTTGATCAGTTCATCAGTAATATTCAGGAAATAACAGATATCGAATGGATGTTTGAACTTATTTGCAAGATTTTTTTTTTTTTGTTAGTTTGTTTTTTGTCTTTTTATTCTCATTCCAAATGATCAGGAAAAAAAAAACCTGGAAATCAGGAAAAAGAAGTTAATTATTACTATATTACTGTGCCATAGTAACATGCATGTGCCTATTTTTTGATCAGTTGACCAGCTATCTGCCCAATAAGGTATCTAGGTGACACAGTTTATAGTTCTTCAGAGTACGGTACCTCTCATTGCATGGCACAGCACAGAGCGCACCTACTCCACACTGACTGCACCTGTACTGTCTGCCGGCGGCCCCTTAGAGCATGCGCGATCAGCAACAGCTCTCCTATGGACACTTCAACCATGTTCACCCCTGCCACCCCTATCCCTGTTGGGCAAAGGATCGAAATTATCATTTGTTTGTGCTTTATGAACACTCTCGCCTTGCACGTTCAAATATTCCCCTTCAGAGTCAGAATTGGCGAATAACATTTGCAACACATCCTCACGGTACAACTTTTTATTAGCCATTTGGTGATTTTTCTCTCACAAATCTCTCAATTTACTCACACGCTATGAACTGAACTACTTCCGCATCAGTGACATGATAGCTCACTTGCTCTGCTATTTCCTCGAACATTTTGAATAGCAACTTGACGTAATGTTGGTCTAGAATCGAAGTACTACATGTCTGCCATCTAGTGGTAGGGAATACAAATGAGATATTACACCATATTAGGAACTACAGTCTGTTTTATTAAGTATGACGTCTTGTCGCAATTTTGCGACTTTGGCGCTTAGAGGGTTAACTGAATAAAAAACTAAAGGAAATATAATCACTTTGCTATTACATACAAAACAGAACTATTTTAATAGCTGAGACAGTAGTATAAGCTGTTTAGGGACTGTTTAGCTGTTCAGATCAGACACTAGAGCATCCCTTCATTCAGACACAGTGGAAGATCTGATAAGAATCAGTGTAGAGGGGCCAAGTCTTGAAGATTTTGATGCTAGAGAGAGTGTGGCCAGCTGGTTTAGCCAAGGCCAAAAATCAAATTAAAGATTAAATTTCAGCTCAGTGAAGCACTTTAAGCAGCAACACTTTTTCAGTAAGTTACCTTTCTTGTAGAATTGTGCTTCAAATAAAGAACTTTGTTGACCAGATTGTTAGTTAATCATTTATAAGTCAATATTGTCTATATGGACAGCGATTAAAAAAAAAAAAAAAAAAAAAAAAAAAAAAATGACCTTGTAAAACTGTGGTGTTAAATGCAATGCGGTCGAAAATTTGCGTGCACCTAACTTTTGTGCTGGTGAACCTAAGAAAAAAATAAGGCGCACCAGTGCAACCAGTGCAAAAAGTTAGTCTAGAGCCCTGGATTACATACTGGGCATTGTTTTCCATATAATGAAAGTGAACTGTGACTGAAGCCACACAGTTTATGATCTTGTATGAAACTTCCTTTTATCCAGCATTGTGGACTTTAACATGTGTGTTATAATTGGGGATATTAAATAGTATGTGTGGGTTGTTGACAATATGTGTTTGTTTGTTAGGTGGATTCACTGCTCTTCAATGAGTTCAAAGTGTGGAAAGAGGATCCGACCCTGGAGAGAAGCTGCTCCTTCCTTGAGCGCATTTACAGAGAAGACATCTACCCATGTCTGACGTTTTCTAAGAGTGAGGTATGCTTCTGTTGTCATCCCTCGGTAGAACTTAGGAGCACCTCCTTCTACTTTATTTCATAGACATTAGTTTCTGTAAATGATTACCTCCAATGAGCACGATACGAGTGTGACAGCTCAGCTAATCGTTGAGAATCTGGACTAAAAACTGAGATCTCCAGCTGCTCTCTGCTGGTTGAATCTACTCATGAATTGCTAAAAACATGAATGTCAACTGTATGAAACTAGGTTATAAAGCTACACGCTTCTCATAATGTGAAGTAGTTAGCCAAAGTCAAGCTTCCTAATTAAAAAAGTAGTGCACTACACTGCATGTAACTGGAAAAGTTGATAAATATATAGTTCAGTCATGAAACTATAGATGGCGCAGGCTGACAGGTTGTTAATGTAATGATATTCAGAGAGTTAAACGACTTGGCACAAGCTGATTAGTTCATGCTGCATATGTAGCCAATGAGCTTAATGCCTTGCATTTATATGGCTGGCTAGCATTCACTTTCAGAGTTTCTCTGAAACTCTCCACCTTCCCCAGCTCCACTGTTGTGGTGTCCTGGCTCATTGTTTAAGAGCATTTTGCTATCAGTGAATACCGTGCATTTATGCCAAGCGATTGCTCATGATCTGCTGTTAATGAATTATAACATTGCTGTAGATGATCATAAGAGTGCATATTTTATCTCTCTCATCTTTTTGAATGACCAGCTAGAAGTTGTAAAGCATAAACATTTCAAAACAAGTCTCCTGGTGTATTTTGGGCTTGGTTATTATTGAAAGTAATTTTATGCTTATGGTCTTGAATGTGTGTAGATTTTACAGCACAATTTATTTTAATTTTTTTTAATTATAGTATGAGAAAAAACAAAATATCAAAATCAAGTCTTACATTAGTCTTTTGTAAAAACTTAACAGGTAAGCCTGTGCCATATGTTGAATAGAACGAAAAAATAGTACAAAAAGCATGTTTATTTCAGTTATAAACATTGAAATTGGCATGAAAAAAACTGTACACACATGTAACAGAACACTTTTATTAAGAGTTTATTTTGGACTTTTGATCAAAACCTTTGGGTGGGGTTAACTTGTGGGTAATGATTAAAATGAAGCAGTAATTCATCATTAAACCAGTTCATTAAAATGACTCATTCAAACAAACTGACTCTGTAAATTTAATCTGGCTTCCAAATGCTATTTGAAAAATAGGGCAGTTTAGGACACTTCTTTAAATGTGTATTTTGTGCATGGCTTATTATAGTTTGTGTGATCCATAGCTCGGATCTGCAATCCTGGAGGCGGTGGAACAGAACACACTGAGCGTGGAGCCGGTGGGATTCCAGCCTCTGCCGGTGGTCAAAGCATCTGCTGTTGAGTGTGGAGGACCCAAGTGAGTATGGCTGAATTTACAGTCACTAGACACAAAGCCTGTGTCTAGGCCCATGATTTGTGAAGAAAGTAGTTTCATGAATCTCTATTTCTCTAATGCTGCTGTTGATTTTTATTTCATCGTGCTTAAAAGTGTTGTGTGGATCACATGTACTGAATAGCCTGTCAGCATGACTTTCTTTCGTCATTCTTTCCTTCTGTATTTGTGTCCTTTTGTTGATTTTGTTCTCGTTCCGATGGGCTTCCTTTGGCAGCAGGATGGCACAGACTCTCGTGTAAGTGAATCGTGATCAGACCCTTAAGTCCCCCTGATCTGACCCGTGCCACCCTGCCTCCCAATCCTTGTCTTGATTTCCCTAGTGTCTGTTTCAGGAAGTTCATATCTCAGTCCTAAATTGCTCCTCAGATGTCCATCAGGTTTGTAGTATAATATATTTCTAAAAGCTTTCAATCTCTTTCCCACTGTGCAGGAAATGTGCCCTATGTGGTCAAACCAAAACCTGCAAGCACAGAATCAAGTTTGGCGACTCCAGCAGCTATTATTATGTATCTCCATTTTGCCGTTATCGGGTGAGTATTGCATTATTTCCTTGTTATAGATTTCACAGCATCTCCTCTGAAATTATTTGAAAACCATCCATTTGGTGTTTAGTGAAAAATGGATGTTTGGGTAGATCGTCTTCAGAAAATATTCATATGTTTCTCATTTTGATGTGTTACATATTCAAAAGAAAGCATATTTACGTGTTTCAATGGTTGTAGATTTAATGTTTTAAATATCAAAGTGAACATATTAAAAGTTTACCATTAATTATGGTGGCCATATGCGCCATACGGGACACGTCCCAAAAGGAGCCATCTGCTCTGCTCTCTATAGCTCTCATGAATGTCACACAACGATCAACCTGCAATGTGCAAACAGCCAAAACCTGGATATTTTAGGCAATATTAAAATCCTGGCCAGAACGGCGCATATGGCCACCCTACCATTAATATCAGAAAATATTTGGCAATGTGCTGATGCTTCGAACATCAGACCATCCTACCAAATCAAGCAAGTGAATAAAAAGAGCAATTGCAAAGAAGGGACCTGGAAATCTGCTGTAACATTTAATCTAGATTCACTTCAGCAAATTTGGTATCTTTGATAAGGTGACTAGATTAAAAACTCATTAAATAATAAATGGCTGAAGTCCTTAAAATTTTCCTTTCTCTTTGGAGTGTTACAAGCTCTTGGTGAATAAAGAAGATCTGTGAAGTTGCAAAGACTAAAGTCTCAAATCCAAAGTGATATTCTTTATTAAAACTCGTCCACGCCCCTCTGAAACGGCTCGTTCTAACATGCCCCCACATATCTACGTCAGTATGTGGAAAGATTTGCATAACCCCGCACAGATGTTCATGCAAAGAAAGGTGTAACGTTACTTTTTATTCTCGTTGTAGTATTGTTGTTGCCGCCGCCGCCACCATATCGTATAGATGCTGTGTGTATCACTGTGTATGCTGTGTTTAAACTACTTTGTTTACACCTCGCTTTTCAGAATGATGAGCCTTGTGAAAATCGACAGGTTTCAGAAGGCGGGGCATAAAGTAGAAACAGTAATGTACAGTCGTGGCCAAAAGTTTTGAGAATTACATAAATATTAGTTTTCAAAAAGTTTGCTGCTAAACTGCTTTTAGATCTTTGTTTCAGTTGTTTCTGTGATGTACTGAAATATAATTACAAGCACTTCATACGTATCAAAGGCTTTTATCGACAATTACATGACATTTATGCAAAGAGTCAGTATTTGCAGTGTTGGCCCTTCTTTTTCAGGACCTCTGCAATTCGACTGGGCATGCTCTCAATCAACTTCTGGGCCAAATCCTGACTGATAGCAACCCATTCTTTCATAATAACTTCTTGGAGTTTGTCAGAATTAGTGGGTTTTTTGTTTGTCCACCCGCCTCTTGAGGATTGACCACAAGTTCTCAATGGGATTAAGATCTGGGGAGTTTCCAGGCCATGGACCCAAAATTTCAACATTCTGGTCCCCGAGCCACTTAGTAATCACTTTTGCCTTATGGCACGGTGCTCCATCGTGCTGGAAAATGCATTGTTCTTCACCAAACTGTTGTTGGGTTGTTGGAAGAAGTTGCTGTTGGAGGGTGTTTTGGTACCATTCTTTATTCATGGCGGTGTTTTTGGGCAGAATTGTGAGTGAGCCCACTCCCTTGGATGAGAAGCAACCCCACACATGAATGGTGTCAGGATGCTTTACTGTTGGCATGACACAGGACTGATGGTAGCGCTCACCTTTTCTTCTCCGGACAAGCCTTTTTCCAGATGCCCCAAACAATCGGAAAGGGGCTTCATCGGAGAATATGACTTTGCCCCAGTCCTCAGCAGTCCATTCACTATACTTTCTGCAGAAGATCAATCTGTCCCTGATGTTTTTTTTTGGAGAGAAGTGGCTTCTTGACACCAGGCCATCTTCCAAAAGTCTTCGCCTCACTGTGCGTGCAGATGCGCTCACACCTGCCTGCTGCCATTCCTGAGCAAGCTCTGCACTGGTGGCACTCCGATCCCTTATAATATGCTATTATAAAAACTTAAGCAGCAACTTTTCCAATTTCCAATATTTATGTAATTCTCAAAACTTTTGGCCACGTATATATATATTTTTTTTAATTTTTTTTTTTTTTTTTTTTTTTTTACCTTAAACCGCATAAACATTTAATTACACCAAATACACAAAATAATGTTCTTTTTAGCAGCATTATATGACCCCTTTAAGACCAGCAAAAAAAAAACTGCTTAATGAGACCATAAATGTGACTTGGGCCTGAACGTGAGGGAGGTGTGTCAAAGACTATAGAATACCCAAGACGTGTCACTCATATTGTTTTGAATGGAGAAAAATGCAACGCTTAATATGGCCGCTCAATCGCAGGAAGCCCTGCCTTCTGAATGAAAGAGCCAATCGCTAATCAGTAAAGTCAGCGCGTCACTGCAGCTGCTGTTAGATGTCCCGGCTGCTGTAGAAACAGTCAGCGTTCTGAGACATGCGCACTGGCTGATCTAGCCTGGAAAATAAGCTTTTTATAACCCTATTTGAGCAAAAGTAACCACATTTATGACAGTTTTTGTCAGATTTCTTTGGTGATTTCAAATATGAAATTTAATCATAAGTGAACAGTTTTAGAGAATTTGATGTTTCCCCATTCAAAGAGATAGGAGTAGCTGGTATGTTTCATTCTGGAGAAATTAATCTTCTAATTTATTTATTTATTTATTTAACTTCACCACAAGCCTATATTTAACAAGCGGTTCATAAATGAAAATTTGTGAAAAATAATTTCATTTTGGAAGTTTAACCAATGAGTGCATTTAACATAAAAATAGATAGCAAAATCTGCAATATTACAAAATCTACATTACTGTGTCTGTCCATTACTTTGTAACTGAGAGAGAAAACCAAAAAACAAAAAATAAAATAAAAACAAATAACACCTAACTGCTCCTCCCAAACCTACATTTAAAAGTTAAATTGACCATTATTAATCAAATCCTTCCAGTGGTGATCATGTTTGTGCTGTCAGAGTAAATCTCAAGATATTTCACCTCAGTATCAAAATAATTCAATATGTAATTCTATCTTTAAAAAAGCCTGTTGTATCATAATAAAGGTTTAATCGTATTGCTGTATGTAAGTTTTTGACTCTACCAAAGCATAAAAATACCATAATTTGTTTGCTGATATTTAAGAAACATGCTAAGTAAACATATTTGTTTATCTGAAAAACAATGCTACAGTCAGTTATTCTCCTTTGAAAATGTGCGTTCCTGCCCAGAATGTCTGTCTCTGTTTTGGTTTGTGAAACCCGCCCTCTGCCAGTTTACCCAATTGCATTTCAGCACCCCGGGTTGCCAGTTGGCGGAAAACACAGTGTATTTCATTTCAGTCATAGAAGCTGGCAAACGAAAGGGGTCAGAGCGTCAATCTGGCAACCTGCGTGTGCGTCAAGTCTAATGAGGAGGGACCGGGGGAAAAAACCCTCTCCAATATTTTGTATGTGGACTGCAATACCTAGTTCAACCACTCTGTGTCAATCCTACATACAGCAACTTTAATTTTATCTTTTTTTTTAAAGATTTTTGAAATATGTCTTTTCACCCCATCAACATTTTAGTGTTTGGTTTTTATGCATTGAATATTATCATCATTCTCATTTGTGGTATATTGAGGTCTGTATAAATGTCACTTTTCTTCTCTACCTACATCAGATCACGTCTGTCTGCAACTTCTTCACCTACATTCGTTACATCCTCCAAGGACTAGTCAAACAACAAGATGGT
Organism: Cyprinus carpio; assembly: GCF_018340385.1. NCBI lineage: Eukaryota > Metazoa > Chordata > Actinopteri > Cypriniformes > Cyprinidae > Cyprinus > Cyprinus carpio. The sequence goes on along the minus strand of NC_056600.1, from coordinate 22,660,424 downwards.
AAGCTAATAATTAATCTCTTATATAGTCACATCATTCAAAACTTGATATAACTTTGTTTTAGTTTCACTTATGAAAGCAATTTGTTGTTACAGCATGAAATCATTGTGTATTCAACTGAATATGTACCCTTTCAGTCAGTCAATCACAGCGTCACATCGGTGACCGACGAATTGGGATCTCGCTTCAAAAGACCAATCTACTTCGAGTGTAAACTAAACAAGCCAATGGACATTGGCATGCGATGACCACATCCAGCTGCCGCTGATCACAGCGTGACCATAAAAAGGCAGCCGGTGCAACGCATGCCAGCTTTTTGCTTCGGAGCCGAGCGGTTATATCGTTCTGCACCTGGCAATATCTTCATGCGTGACGACGAGTTCAGTGCGCTCTAGGGAGCTTTTTGTGTTGGTGAACGGCGCTGCAGTGGTGGTCGTTCACGAGTCGACATTTCCCCTCATCACATCAACAACTAAACACCTCAACTCTGCAAGCGGCCGTTTCCCCAGTGCGTCTCAGCACGTAAAAGAGCATTTCCCTGAAAGAGCCAATTTCTCTTGAGACTGAACGATTGGCCTCCGCCTTGCACACTATGGCGTTACTGCAGGTTCATCAGGCCAAGGCACTGAAGGACCTACACGAGGGTTGGTCACGATCCAGAAGTTCTGTAAGAGCTCAGAACCGCTACTGGTCCAGGAGTACCATCTCTGGCTGTGTCTGGCCGACATGAGGGACCTCATTCCTCAATGTCACTGTGTTCCAGACCAGCCTTTTTCGGCGATGCAGCCGAGAACAAACTCTCCCCGATGCAGAGGATCTCTTTTCTCGGTATGGAGTTGGATTCGGTCGAACAGACAGCACGCCTCAGAGGAACGTGCGTGGTTGGTGCTGAACTGCTTGAATTCATTTAAGGGGAGGACAGCACTGGCTTTATGGTTTAGTCTGGAGGCGCCAAACCTTCACCCCGTTGTCAGACCTTGGAAAGGGCGCTTACGAGGCAAGCACGTGCTGGTCCAATACAGCCACCATTGCGTACATGAATCGACAAGGTGGTCTGCATTCCCATCGCATGTCGCAACTCACCCGCCACCTCCTTCTTAGGAGTCGGAAGGTTCTGAGGTCACTTTGTGCCATTCACATTCCCGTTCTACTCAACCATATTGCTATGCTCCCAGGAGAATGGAGACTCCATCCCCAGATGGCTCAGCTGATTTGGAGATGTTTCAGAGCCGCTCAGGTAAACCTGTTTGCCTCTCCAAACCTTTCACTGCCAAGAAGAACCCCGGAGATGCTCAATCAGGGTTTTTGCAGCAAGGGTTGGAGCGAACGCTGTCTCCCTCCACCCTTAAAGTCTATGTCACTGTGATTGCTGCTAACCATGACCCAGTGGAGGGGAAGTCTGTAGAAAAGCATGACCTGGTCATCAGGTTCCTTAAGGGGCGAGAAGTTTAAATCCTCCCCGGCCCCCCTCCATACCCTCTTGGGACCTGTATCTGGTGCTCAAAACAATACAGCAGGACCGATTTGAGCCTTTGCAGTCAGTTGAGCTGAAGTTTCTATCAATGAAAGCTCTGCTCCTGCTTGCACTGGACTCCATCAAGAGGGTAAGGGACCTGCATGCATTTTCAGTCAACGATTTGTGCCTAGAGTTTGGACCGGCTGACTCCCAGGTAATCCTGAGGCCCCACGGCCCCGGCCCGGCAATGTGCCAAGGGTTCCCACTACTCCCTTCAGGGATCAGGTGGTGAGCCTGCAAGCGCTGCCTCTGGAGGAGGCAGACCCAGCCCTAGCTTTGATTTGTCCCATCCGAGACTTGAGATGCTACGTAGACCAGACTCAAAGCTTTAGGACCTCAGACCAGCTCTTTGTCTGTTACAGAGGCCGGCAGAAGGGGAAGGCCGTCTCTAAGCACAGGGTGGCCCACTGGATTGTGGATGCCATCACACTGGCTTATCAGGCATAGGGTGTGCCCTGCCCGCTCAGGTTGCAAGTTCACTCTACTAGAAGTGCTGCATTCTCCTGGGCGCTGGCTCGTGGTGCCTCGCTGACAGATATTTGTAGAGCTGCAGGCTGGCGACCCCCAAGACGTTCGCTAGATTCTATAGCCTTCGTGTGGAGCCGGTATCCTCCTATGTTCTCACCTCAAACGGGTAGAAGTGCTGAGAGGCCCTAGTTTAGTATCGACTTGCTAAAATTACTCCAAAGAGTCCGTACTGAAGACCCTGTCGAGCTCCTCCATTCCCTCGGCAGCCAGACGCAGTGGAATGTCCGGTGCCAGGCCCTCACTCGCTGAATCCTTGAGAACCGGTAGAGGGCTGGGTTCCATATGTAGAGGATCCCATATGTGTTAAAGGATTAGTTCACTTTCAAATTAAAATTTTCTGATAATTTACTCACCCCCAAGTCATCCAAGATGTTTATGTATTTCTTTCTTCAGTCAAAAAGAAATTAAGGTTTTTTATGAAAACATTGCAGCATGTAGTAGACGTCATGGACTCCAAATGGTTGAAGGTCAAAATTACAGTTTCAGTGCAGCTTCAAAGGGGTATAAACCATACCAGACGATGAATAAGGGTCTTATCTAGCAAAACGATTGGTCATTTAAAAAAAAAGTGTATATGCTTTATAAACACTTTTCTCTCACTTCTGCCAACTGTCAAAAACGGAAACCACTCCAGTGGATGATGTAGCACGTCGGCGTTGCGTGATTAGTGACGAGCGCAGAGAGAGAACAAAACAAAATGCCATTCACAAATTAGAAGCACAAAACAAGGAATTATTAAGGAAAATGTCGGAGGATTTCAATATAAGCCAAGAGGAGACTGGTTTTCCTTTGCTAAAGGAAACGTTGTTTCCTTTTCTTCTACATTTCCCAGAGGTGCTTGCGCGACCCATACGTGCTACGTCATCTGCCGGAAAGGCTTCCGGTTTTGACAGTTGGCAGAAGTGAGAGAAAAGTGTTTATAAAGCGCATACATTTTTTTTTTTTTAAAGACCCTTACTCATCGTCTGGTATCGTTTATAGCCATTTGAAGCTGCACTGTAACTGTAATTTTGACCTTTAACTGTTTGGAGTCCATTGAAGTCCACTATATGGAGAAAAATCCTGTAATGTTTTCATCAAAAACCTTAATTTCTTTTCGACTGAAGAAAGATATACATAAACATCTTGGATGACATGGGGCTGAGTAAATTGTCAGGAAATTTAAAATAAATTTTTTTTGAAAACCTGGTATGCATTGCACTGGCTGCCTTTTTATGCTCACTCTGTGATCAACGGCAGCTGGATGCAATCATCGCATGCCAATGTTCATTGGCTCGTTTAGTTTACACTCAAAGTAGATTGGTTTCTCAAAGCGAGATCCCAATTTGTTGGTCACAGACGTGACGTCTCCATTCCCTCCTTCAGGGAACGAGGGTTACATACGTAACAGAGACATTATGTAAGGTATTTACCGATAAATGCGTTATTGAAAACTCAAATACTTCTTTTTTTCTGCTTCTGCTAAAAAGCGAATGAATCATTCATTGCGATCTGTGAACTGATTCAACAGGTTCATTGAAAAGAATCGGCTCAGTTATGAATCGGACTTTGCTATCACCCTGGAAGAGGGTGTTATTTTTTTCAGTTAAAAATAACGAAGAACAATATGTTTTTATGTAATGTAGTTGACTTAAAAAATACAATATAATACTTTGGAATGTAGTGAAAGTAAAAGTTTCCCAAGATAAAAATACACCTTAAAGTAAATTAACAAACTACTTATATTTTAAAACATTACTGTTCAACAGTGTATAAAACACAGGATTTGTTAATGTGACGGTTGTTTGCAACAGTGGAAAATGTAAAAATGTAGAAGTTTGTTCTTATGAAAGGTTCCCTTCTAACACATCATGGCGCTGTGTTTTACCAAGCAGAGCAGATGTTCTGGGAGGTTATGCAGCTACGGAAGGAGATGTCCAACGCCAAGCTGGGGTACTACAAAGACGAACTGTGAACATAGCCATCACTGTCATGGGAATGCTGTTGTCTTAACCCGATGGAGTTTACCAGTCCTATCAGAGAGGCTTCCCAGGGACCACCACACCTCATTATATTTATTGGAACAGAAGGAGAAGATGACACTAAAGCATGAACTGTAGCTGGAGGTTGTGTTCTCTCTGAAGAATCTGTACAATGAAGGATGAATCACACTCAAATAAATGCATCTCAACCTCTCTTAGATGGATATGTTCAGTGCTGTAGCTAGCTGTGTGCTGTTGTGTTTCTATATCTGGAATGTTCTGTGTATCCTCTCGGACCACTGTGTGTATTTGCTCATGAGTCTCATCTAGCCTCCCTCATTTTGATTTTAGTGCCTTTCTGGAAGCCTGAATAAAGTTGTGCACCTCCAGAGGAGAATTAATGCTAGTGTTTGTCCTCATGAAGCAGTGACCTCTCAGAGCCAGAGCATGTGAAGATACATAAAGACTTTCTCTGCTGTAAAGGGCCATTCCCACCAAGGACGATTAATATAATAACTGTAACTATAAAAATGTGATAATCATTCCAATTCTGATTGCCTGTTTTTATTGTTCATGAGCTGGAAAAAGGGAGCGTTTTTAATTAACTCATCCAAAAATGAAAATAATTTCTTGCCCCTCATGTCATTCCAAACCCATATGACTTTAGTTAAACTTTGAAACACAAATGAAGATAGTTTTAATGAAACCTTGACTTGACCAACTTTGAAAGTCTAAGCTACAAAAACGTTTATACAAAAGGGATATAAAAGCTTTGTAAAACAAATCCATAAGGATCTGACAGTTTCATTCAAAACGTACCCATTTAACTTTTAATCTAAACAATGATTGGCACAAATAGATTTGGTAAACAGAAGCTTGTGCATACATTGGTGCAAAGTCTATATAACCTTTTTGTATCTTTTAAGTTTTCGTTATTTGGACTTCTATGAATCTTTTATTTAGGGGTAATAAAAAAAAAAGCTTTAAAACTTTTTTTTTTTTCAGTTGAGGAATGCTAAAAATACTGAAAGTCAATCTCAGTTTACCCAACTTTTAAGATCTTAAGCATTTAAAGAGGCAAATGAAAAAACACGCTTATAATAAATAGCATAACTGTTGGTGTGGTTTCCAATATAGTTAATTTTATAGTTATCAGTCTTGGTGTGAACCTTAATTGTGGCTGGCAGGAACATCATCATTCATCATCAATTAATTTTATAAAACATTCTGTATTCTGGTTGGAAAAGCCATGTTAAAAAAAAAAGCTAACAGTCAACTACACACTGTTCTTGTTAGTAGCATGGAAATCATTTATTTAAATTGTGGTTATATTATATACATAAAGTGAGCAAAGAGTGCATTGTTCAGCACTGCAACTTTTTATGCAATGGGATTAGATCAAAATATAATGCTATAATCATTAGTTGATCGTGACAGCTGTAATAGTAAAAATGTAGTAAAAGTTTTCAGAAGAATTCCACAATTAAAACTTATTTAATATGCAAAGATGTTAATCAATCTTAGTTTGAAAAGAAAATCAAAATGGCAGGCCGGAAGTTTTGCTGTTTATAGCATAATTAGTATCGATGTTCTCGGCATGATCCAAGGAATCTATCGAGATCTATCAAGTCTTTTGACAACAGGCAAAACTGATCAAAAGCTATTGCCATTTTTTAAAATCAGAATTTTTTACAACAAGGTGGCGCTGCCCCAAAACTTTTTGAGCACCTTTAGAACATACAGAGTTTCACAACTATGTGATGTGTTCGTTAAATATAACATTTTACATCAAAATATAAAATGGCTGATGCACAAAATAGCTGATATGGAAAATTTTGACTTCGTATGATGCACTCAATCTTGTAATTTTTGTCCAAACCAATGAGAAGTTATAAGCTAAATTAGCCATTTTTCATATCTTCTGTGCAGGTAATGCCATAGACTCAAAAGAAGATGACTAACGATTACAATATTTACGTACACACCTTTGGTGCTTGCCCTCTAATAATGATTAAGATGTATTGTAAGATATAAAAAAAGGTGTAAGAAAAAGCTCTTGTGTGATATGGCTTAATTGTTACACGTTACATGTACTTACTATTATAATGGCAATTAATTATGGAAAATCACATACAAGTAACCCTAAACCAAACCATAATACTAAACCTAACCATGTAGTAAGTACATGTAGTTTATTGATATTACTCTGTACTTAAATGTATAATTACACTGTAACAAGTACACCTTAAAATAAAGTGTAGCCAAAAACAAAAAACAAATTTAGTTCACTCAGCAGCCATACTTTTAATGTGCCCAAGTTGATATTACATTTAAGTACAGCTCTGAAATGTCTGTAAATGTCAAAAATACTTTTAAACAATAAAAAAAAAAAAAATTAAAGTATTCAATTAAATTAAATAATATTGAGTTTCTTTTCTTTTTTCTTTTTGAATCATACTGCTGTTTTCTCATTTACCAAACAACTAAATGCATAATAAACTACAATGAAATGCCTCCTGGTTACAAAACATCATAACAAGCACTATGACAACTACAGGTCCTTCTCAAAAAATTAGCATATTGTGATAAAAGTTCATTATTTTCCATAATGTAATGATAAAAATTAAACTTTCATATATTTTAGATTCATTGCACACCAACTGAAATATTTCAGGTCTTTAATTGTTTTGAAACTGATGATTTTGGCATACAGCTCATGAAAACCCAAAATTCCTATCTCAAAAAATTAGCATATCATGAAAAGGTTCTCTAAACGAGCTATTAACCTAATCATCTGAATCAACTAATTAACTCTAAACACCTGCAAAAGATTCCTGAGGCTTTTAAAAACTCCCAGCCTGGTTCATTACTCAAAACCGCAATCATGGGTAAGACTGCCGACCTGACACCCTCAAGCGAGAGGGTAAGACACAGAAAGAAATTTCTGAACGAATAGGCTGTTCCCAGAGTGCTGTATCAAGGCACCTCAGTGGGAAGTCTGTGGGAAGGAAAAAGTGTGGCAAAAAATGCTGCACAACGAGAAGAGGTGACCGGACCCTGAGGAAGATTGTGGAGAAGGACCGATTCCAGACCTTGGGGGACCTGCGGAAGCAGTAGACTGAGTCTGGGGTAGAAACATCCAGAGCCACCGTGCACAGGCGTGTGCTTTTGAACCAGAAACAGCGGCAGAAGCGCCTGACCTGGGCTACAGAGAAGCAGCACTGGACTGTTGCTCAGTGGTCCAAAGTACTTTTTTTTCGGATGAAAGCAAATTTTGCATGTCATTCGGAAATCAAGGTGCCAGAGTCTGGAGGAAGACTGGGGAGAAGGAAATGCCAAAATGCCTGAAGTCCAGTGTCAAGTACCCACAGTCAGTGATGGTCTGGGGTGCCATGTCAGCTGCTGGTGTTGGTCCACTGTGTTTTATCAAGGGCAGGGTCAATGCAGCTAGCTATCAGGAGATTTTGGAGCACTTCATGCTTCCATCTGCTGAAAAGCTTTATGGAGATGAAGATTTCGTTTTTCAGCACGACCTGGCACCTGCTCACAGTGCCAAAACCACTGGTAAATGGTATTACTGACCATGGTATTACTGTGCTCAATTGGCCTGCCAACTCTCCTGACCTGAACCCCCATAGAGAATCTGTGGGATATTGTGAAGAGAAAGTTGAGAGACGCAAGACCCAACACTCTGGATGAGCTTAAGGCCGCTATCGAAGCATCCTGGGCCTCCATAACACATCAGCAGTGCCACAGGCTGATTGCCTCCATGCCACGCCGCATTGAAGCAGTCATTTCTGCAAAATGATTCCCGACCAAGTATTGAGTGCATAACTGAACATAATTATTTGAAGGTTGACTTTTTTTGTATTAAAAACACTTTTCTTTTATTGGTCGGATGAAATATGCAAATTTTTTGAGATAGGAATTTTGGGTTTTCATGAGCTGTATGCCAAAATCATCAGTATTAAAACAATAAAAGACCTTAAATATTTCAGTTGGTGTGCAATGAATCTAAAATATATGAAAGTTTAATTTTTATCATTACATTATGGAAAATAATGAACTTTTTCACAATATGCTAATTCTTTGAGAAGGACCTGTATATGAATACGTGGGTTCTGTCTTAATTTAGGTATATGCAACCACTTTATTTAATTTGTGATCTAATTTTATCATTAATTGCTGTTGAAGTGAATTTTTGCTCCGTTATTTGTTCCTGTCAAATGCACAGGTGTCCAGGATATCAATGATCTATTTGCACAGAAACACCCATCAGTCCCTTCAGCTCTTGTAGCATGTCTGTGTGTGATTACCTCATAAAGCAAAGCTTCCTTTATGGCCTCCTACAGGTGTTTGCTCGGCAGTGGGTGGATTTTGCCTCTAGGGTCAGTGAACAAAGTACATGTGAGACTGCACGACGACTGCCATTTTCACTGAATAAGAACCTCTTTTTTTTCTGTTTCTATATACATTACTAATTATTTTAATGTAAGAGTACATCTTTTTACGATGTATGTGGAGTTACTGATGGATTACACTTGAGATGTTTACTTTAATGGGCAAATCCAGCAAAACCGAAGTCTACATTTTGTGACGAAAGGTAGAACCTTTTTTTTGCTTGTTTCTATATAAACAAAATATAAATGTATTGCTATTGTGATCAGTTCAAGGGGATGGGCAGTTGAACTATATTTGCATTGTACAACTTTAGTTTATTATATTAGCAGGTTATAGTGAGGATTTTAGATGACTGAATTTAATATAATCTAACGTGTATATGAAGTTTGTGAACAGTCAGGTCAGCTAAAATGGCTGCCGCCATTCTAGGCCATGATCAGTTTGAGCGTTTGATATGAGGGCATACATTTTCAGTTATGTTCTACTTTGACTTGGAATGTTCAAGTTTAGAAGTATTACAAATTTATTAAAGGAAGTGAAACCAAATTAGTATAACAATAGTATTGAATATATTAATAATATCATATTGTTAGGTGGATCAGTTTAACCTGAATATACTTTGTGTGAGATGATAAAATTGTGTTTGTCATATTACATTAGCGGCACATCAAAAAGGAATTCAGTATGGTTGTGTGCTTGACACAAACACACTGCCATTCTTTCTAAGTGGGGAAAGGTAAATTGATTAGTATTTGGGTCAATTCATACTACCTCTCCATGTCAAAGACACAGAATGTCCCATTTTGTTCACACAGTGCTTTTACAGTAGAGGATTTGACATAACTGGCATTAAACTAAATTCAGAAAATCCTCAGCTGATCCAATGGATGTTCTTGGAGAAAATGAGGCACTGCAGCAGTTTTTTAATGGTAAGAAACCTAAACAACATTCACCCTACTTACCTTACAGTGTTCTTAGTTAAACAACTGTTTTTGCTGGTCAGGAGCATTGTCATCATGGGATCAGATGTATTTTCATGTTTCATGTACTGCATGTCACTATCAGCTATTTTTTTTTTTTGTGAAAATTACATAACATTGATATCTGGTTACAACCCAGGAATTTGTTATTATGAATTTATTATGCTATGCGAACAACATAGATAAAGAACTGTAAATGTAAAGATTGTATGGAGGTTGTGTTTTACATGGTCAAAGCACATCTAATGTAGGTGGCTGTAATATATACAGTATGAAGGTACAGTTTACCATAAATAGTTCAAGGCCACGGATCTATAAAACCAGTCAGAAGAGCAAACAGATCAAGGCCATACATTCATACATCTGTTCACTGTCTCATTGTTTTTCTGTATAGTATATCACTTCTGTAATTCTAGAATTTTAGATTTGTATTTTATTATTACACAGTGTTTTGATTATATTATGTACGCTGTGAAACCATTTCCAGGTTCTGGTGCCATTTCTTGATATTTTGGTGATTGAACATTCAGCCGGTTTTGTCTTGCTGAGGCACCTCAAGTTCATTATCCTCATTCTCTAGAGTGGCTTTTGTCTGAGATTTCTTTTAAGGTCCATCTGGGTTGTGGTTAGGGAGGTTAGGACGATTCTAAGGGCCCAATGATGGAGGTATGAAACACGATTTTCATCGAGGGGAATGCGATCGCGATTTCTACTGAGGGGGACGCCCCCAGAATGCAATCTGTACAGAAGGGGAAAAATCAACATAAGAAATCAAATTTTTTTTCAACATACTATAGCAAAGTCATGTGACCAACTCGAAAATGAGCAAAATCTGCATGAGGAACTTTTCACCCTCAAGCGAAATCTTGCCAAGCACAGTAAATGTGACCACATATTTATGCCACTTGATGTTGCAAATTTGGTAACTTTAAATTTGGTTGAATATTGAAAAAACAAAACAAAGCTCAAACTACTTGTTTGAAGCAAGAGAACCAATGAGTGAAATAAAGTGCCTTAAAGCCTCATGTCATCAAACCTCCTTCACAAAATGAATTACATGAGGAGAAATTTAAACAAGAGAAAGTATTGTAACATACTTTTTATTCCATCAGGACAGGATGTGAGTGGTGTGTTAGAGAGTGCCGTGGTAGACACCAGTATTCTGGAGCAGTATTTGAGCAGTGAGACAGATCCCACTTTGTGAGTTCTTTTAAATATTACAAGTAAAATAATTTAAAGTAAAGTCCACTTTACCCCTCTCTAAATTACAGGTTGCCACAGAAAATGGTTATTTGGGTTTTTTTAGCATGTTTTTCTGATTTCTTAGCATGTTACCCGAATCACCACCAGATTCAGGATCAGAGCGTAGTTCTCCACCACAAATACCAGGTGAAGTCTTCTCTGATCCAAAATCCCAAACACAAAGTTCTTTTATTGCTGCTTGTAGTCATTATACAGTCTGTTTTTTCACCAGATTCAAGATGGTCACCGGGACAAAGCAGCAAAGATGTGTATAGCCTATCTGAAGACTCCTTCCCTCTATCGTGTCCCTTTAAAGACAGGAAACATGATGTTGGCAGACCCCTTGGGAACCACATTAAAGCCATTTCACCTGCTTCGCTCCCTCAGTGCAGTCTCAACACAGCTGAGAGTTACACACAGGCAACCACTTCTCATAATGCACCCATCCATGGTGTCCCACTATATACTCAGTGCCCACCGATGGGTTTCCCAGCAGGACATATGCCAGCTAATGCAGCTGCAGCCTCTTCATGTGTGCCCCATGCAATGTGCTCAGAAACAATGTACCCTTATATGCCCCCAAAACATGATCAACATGTAGGGTAAGAATGTGTTGCGTGTGCTGTTCTGATTCTTTTTGCAGTTCATTCAGTATATTTACAGTCTGTATTTCTTTAACAGAAATATCTTGCACGAAAATAAGAAAAGAAGAAGGTCAAACTCTTTTGAGGGGCACACAGAGCAGCACGGGTGTGCTGACCCAGTTTGGACCAAACCATCATTCTGTAAGTCTTATATCGTCCAGAATGTTTTTGTCCTATCTGAGGTGATCATGTTCTATTTGCCCATCTAGAAATGTTGCTTTGTGGCATAATATCTTGCAGTAACTTGGTCAGATCAAAATGCTCTAAAATGCACCTGGGGGTGCTTTCACATAGTACTTTTGGTGCACACCTGGGATTATCACAACTTTAAGCTCAGGTGCCCATACCCAAATCTGCTTAAAAAGTTTTCCTGGTTCATGTGAACCAGGTGTGGTTTGCTGCTGATATGAACATGATTGTACTTAATCGTAGAAGTGGATCGCTATTGATGAAGTGTGATTCAGTTTGTGTGTGTTCTCACTCACAGAATGTATATCTCATGGGACTCCCATGTACTTTACATTTGCAGTACATTTAGTCATTTTAATCATTACTAATTTTACAGACACAATAAAGGAACATTTGGTTCATTCCGATACAGACCTGCTCAGTATTAGTATCAAATTTTTAATAATCATTAAGTGGACATTTGGAAACAATTGTTTATGTATATTATGTAACATTGTGTTATTCACTGCTGTAAAGTGACATGACTTGCAGATGTTTTGCATGCATAACACACAGACATGAATAATCAAAAAAAAAAAAATTCCGTTATTTTCATTATTGATTATTCGTTGTTGCAGCCCTACTCACTACGCCTCTAGAAACATAATGTCACAGGTTGCTTGGCAAGAGATGAAATGCAAGAAGAAGATAAAGGGAAACAGGCTTTAATATTCAAAAGTGTAATTCCAAAAGCAAATCCAATGCAATGTACAGTCGTGGCCAAAAGTTTTGAGAATTACATAAATATTGGAAATTGGAAAAGTTGCTGCTTAAGGTTTTATAATAGCAATTTGCATATACTCCAGAATGTTATGAAGAGTGATCAGATGAATTGCATAGTCCTTCATTGACATGAAAATTAACTTAATCCCAAAAAAACCTTTCCACTACATTTCATTGCTGTCATTAAAGGACCTGCTGAGATCATTTCAGTAATCATCTTGTTAACTCAGGTGGGAATGTTGACGAGCACAAGGCTGAAGATCATTATGTCAGGCTGATTGGGTTAGAATGGCAGACTTGACATGTTAAAAGGAGGGTGATGCTTGAAATCATTGTTCTTCCATTGTTAACCATGGTGACCTGCAAAGAAACGCATGCAGCCATCATTGCGTTGCATAAAAATGGCTTCACAGGCAAGGATATTGTGGCTACTAAGATTGCACCTAAATCAACAATTTATAGGTTCATCAAGAACTTCAAGGAAAGAGGTTCAATTCTTGTAAAGAAGGCTTCAGGGCGTCCAAGAAAGTCCAGCAAGCACTAGGGTCGTCTCCTAAAGAGGATTCAACTGCGGGATCGGAGTGCCACCAGTGCAGAGCTTGCTCAGGAATGGCAGCAGGCAGGTGTGAGCGCATCTGCACGCACAGTGAGGCGAAGACTTTTGGAAGATGGCCTGGTGTCAAGAAGGGCAGCAAAGAAGCCACTTCTCTCCAAAAAGTATAGTAAATGGACTGCTGAGGACTGGGGCAAAGTCATATTCTCCGATGAAGCCCCTTTCCGATTGTTTGGGGCATCTGGAAAAAGGCTTCTCCGGAGAAGAAAAGGTGAGCGCTACCATCAGTCCTGTGTCATGCCAACAGTAAAGCATCCTGACACCTTTCATGTGTGGGGTTGCTTCTCATCCAAGGGAGTGGGCTCACTCACAATTCTGCCCAAAAACACAGCAATGAATAAAGAATGGTACCAAAACACCCTCCAACAGCAACTTCTTCCAACAATCCAACGACAGTTTGGTGAAAAACAATGCATTTTCCAGCACGATGGAGCACCGTGCCATAAGGCAAAAGGTGATAACTAAGTGGCTCGGGGACCAGAATGTTGAAATTTTGGGTCCATGGCCTGGAAACTCCCCAGATCTTAATCCCATTGAGAACTTGTGGTCAATCCTCAAGAGGCGGGTGGACAAACAAAAACCCACTAATTCTGACAAACTCCAAGAAGTTATTATGAAAGAATGGGTTGCTATCAGTCAGGATTTGGCCCAGAAGTTGATTGAGAGCATGCCCAGTCGAATTGCAGAGGTCCTGAAAAAGAAGGGCCAACACTGCAAATACTGACTCTTTGCATAAATGTCATGTAATTGTCGATAAAAGCCTTTGAAACGTATGAAGTGCTTGTAATTATATTTCAGTACATCACAGAAACAACTGAAACAAAGATCTAAAAGCAGTTTAGCAGCAAACTTTTTGAAAACTAATATTTATGTAATTCTCAAAACTTTTGGCCACGACAGTACAGTGGGGAAAAATGTATTTGATCCCCTGCTGATTTTGTAGGTTTGCCCACTTACAAAGAAATGAAGGGTCTGTCATTTTTATAGTAGGTTTATTTTAACGTATAGAGACAGAATACCAACAACAACAAAAAAAAAATCCAGAAAAAATGCATTATAAGAAGGTTAGAAACTGATTTGCATTTCAGTGAGTGAAATAACTATTTGATCTCCAAGCAAAACATGATTTAGTACTTGGTGCAGAAACCCTTGTTGGCAAGCACAGAGGTAAGAATTTTTTTGTAGTTGGTCACCAGGTTTGCACACATCTTAGGAGGGATTTAGATCCACTCTTTATCCTTAAGGTTTCTTGGCTGTCGTTTAGCAACTCGAAGTTTCAGCTCCCTCCATAGATTTTCTATAGGATTGAGGTCTGGAGACTGGCTAGGCCACTCCATGACCTTAATGTGTTTCTTCTTGAGCCACTCCTTTGTTGCCTTGGCGATATGTTTTGGGTCATTGTCATGCTGGAAGACCCACCCATGACCCATCTTCAGTGTTCTGGCTGAGGGAAGGAGGTTCTCATCCAAGATTTTACAGTACATGGCCTGTCCATTTGCCCCTGAATGCGGTGAAGTCATCCTATACCCTTAGCAGAAAAACAGCCTCAAAGCATAATGTTTCCACTTCTGCGCTTGACTGTAGGGATGGTGTTCTTGGGGTCAAAGTCAGCATTTCTCTCCCTCCAAACACGGTGAGTCGAGTTAATGCCGACAAGCTCAATTTTGGTCTCATCTGACCACAGCACTTTCTCCCAAGTCTTCTCTGAATCATTTAGATGTTCAGTGGAAAACTTTAAAAGGGCCTGTACATGTGCCTTCTTGGCAAGAGGGACCTTGAGGGTGCTGCAGGATTTCAGTCCATTGTGGCGTAGTGTGTTACCAATGTTTTGCTTGGTGACTGTGGTCCCAACTGCCTTAAGATCATTAACAAGCTCCTCCCATGTAGTTCGGGGCTGATCCCTTACTTTTCTCATGATCATACTTACCCCATGAGGTAAGATCTTGCACGGAGCTCCAGACCAAGGCCAATTGATGGTTGTTTTGTATTTCTCTCATTTCCAAATATTGCTCCAACAGTTGTCTCCTTCTTACAGCTCTTTGGTCTTGTCCATGGTGGTGGGAAAGGTTAGAATGGAAGATACAGATTGTGTGGACAGGTGTCTTATACACCTAACAAGCTGACATTACAAGTAACTTCAGGACTAATCTGTGTACCGCATGGGCACATAACCAATCTGTGGGAGCCAGAATTCTTGCTGGTTGGTAGGGGATCAAATACTTATTTCACTCACTGAAATGCAAATCAGTTTCTAACCTTTATATAATGTGTTTTGTTTTCTGGATTTCTTGGGTCTCTATATGTTAAAATAAACCTACCATAGAAATTACAGACCTTTCATTTCTTTGTAAGTGGGCAAACTTACAAAATCAGCAGGGGATCAACTAAATATTTTCCCCACTGTAAACACAGACGAAAACTGACAAACAATGAAGGAGAACTGAGAACTTATGTATGATGCCAAACAAAGGAACTAATGGGATAATTAATAGAACACAGATGGAAACAAATGAACTAATCAACAATGAGGCATGGATCCGGAAGACTGCTGCGGAGCCAGAGGACCAAGATGGAGCCAGAGGGAAGGAGGAGCCAGCCAAAGCCAGAGTGATGGAGGGGCGAGTCAAAGCCGGAGGAGTGAAATCCCATAGCATTGGAGGGTCAACAACTGACAAAGGTGGAGCTGGAGGGACGAGGGAGCCCTGTGGAGCCAGTGTGATGATGGGCCAGTGTGGAGACAAGGGAGCTAGGAGCCAAGGCAGAGCCGATGAGTCTAAAGACTGAGGTGTAGTCCAGGCCATGTGATGGTCTCTGACGAATGCTCCATGCTCCGTGGAAACAAATGAACTAATCAATGAGGAAACTAGGTCACAGAGGGCAGAACTAACAACACAATGAAAACACAGGAAAGATCAGACATGTGGCACATAAAAGGATGATGATGGCATACCAAAAGGGACCAAAATCTGTTTCAGAGAAAGTCTGTTAACTCGGTGGTTGCAATGTCTCCAGGCAACTATTTCATATGTTATTTCTTATAATCAAATAATGTTACAAAGTTTATATGTCAGGTTGGATCAGCCAATGTGCATGTGCAGTCCCAAGTTTGTGTATGAGGATACTGACTGTTTCTTTGGCAACCGGAGCTTTAAAATGTTGACTGCACAATGATGCAATGACTTTAATAATTGGCCACTGGCTCTTTTATCTAGAAGGTGGGGCATATTCTGGCATATTGCGTGTTGCACTTTCTCCCATTCATAGTTATATGAGTTCAGTCTTGCTATATACAAAGTCTTTGAGCTCAAACAGTAGAACATGGAGTTAGCAACACCAAGATCATTAGTTCAATGCCTACACTGTAAAAAATGACCGTGATTTTAGCAGTAAAAGACTGTGAAAATGTTATAGCAAAAACCAATTAATTGCCTAATTCTTTCAAAAGGTTGGTATATTAACATTATATCAGTTAATAAAATTACAGTATTTAAATGTAAATTTAAGTTAAATCCGTAAAACCTAAAATGTCACTACCATATTTTTACGGTAAAATTCTGGCAACCACAGCTGCCAGTTTTTTACAGTATATTTTACAGAATTTTTTTTTTTTTTTTTTTTTTTTTTTTTTTTACAGTGTACATAGATTCAATTCCATTTATCAATTAAAAAAGTGTACACTATAAAGATCAGTTTTATAGAAAGCAGGAAAATCAGTGTTTGTGATAATAGAAAAAAGATAAAGACAAACCAGCGATGACAGTGCGGGAAGACAATCCTAAAGATAACGTTCCTCATACATTTTAAAATTTTTAAAATACTAGGCATCATGCACTTGCTTTATGACTTTGTTAATGGTTACAGAGAAAAACTACTACACTAAACAACTGAGGATCATAAACTACCAGGCATACAAGTCATTTGAACCACAACAACAATCTCACAAAGCAACATGTACCTCTTCACTAGGAGACACATGACAAGAAGAAAATGTGTTCTAAAATTGTCACAAAACATCAAAGTTGTTTGATCTCCTTGGACTGGATGGACTCATACTATAAAGCTAAAGAATCTGAGTCTGTGCTCATCATACACAACCCATTTAAATCTGTAAACTCAGACTGTGCAGTATTTTCCAGACTTTACATACCATTTTGTGTGTCTTTCCTTAATGCTTGCATTGTCTTCAGGTCCAGAAAGTGGATCATATGAAGCGCAGTGTTATGACAGTGACACAGCTGGTGGAAGTCCAGTGGGCAGTGTGCACCAGCTGCTAACGTGGGACCGGTATCAGCCCAGTCAGTGGTGCTCACTCCACAACAGCAGATCTGAAAGCCTGTGAGTAACTACCAAGATTTTCTAATCTGAGATGATGGACTAGGACCATGGTACTATAATGATATTAGTTCGGAAAACTCTGATACTTTTAGACCAAAGAACACCATAGAATTACTATGGTACATGTCCAAACACATGGTAATGCTATTGTATTTTTTTTTTTTTTAAATGTTAAATGTTAAATGTTACAATGTTTTAAATGTAAATGTTTTTTGTAAATGTTTACAATTTGACTTTTATATCCCATTTGTACATTGTATCACTGTTACTCTAAGTGAAGAAGGAATTTGAAGGCCCATAATTCATGTAGAAGACATCTTCTACTAACATTTACCAAGATGTCATTTAGCAATAAAACCTATGAAGCTCATGTGTCTTTTTTCTTTTGAGTAGACCACCTCCAGGCTACCATGTGGACACTGATAAGGGTTTCAGTTACTCGACACCTGATGAAGCCTTTGTGTGTCAGAAAAAGAACCACTTCCAGGTGACAGTTCACATAGGGATGGCTGGAGATCCTAGATTTGTCAGAACGTCAGGAGGTCTCATGCCCATAGAGAGCTTCCATGTGAATTTGTTTGGGGTCAAGGTAGTGAAAACATGGCTGAAAACCTTACAGAAACATTTATGTTCTGAATGTAGATGGTTTGTTTGACACTTGAATCCATTTTGTAGTTTGAAGCACAGAACCATTTCATCACTATAGAGCAGTCTCAGTCAGACCGCAGCAAGAAGCCTTTCTTACCAGTCAGGTAAGTGTCAGGATACTTAAGCATGTGGAAAAACATTTTATAATAATGTATTATAAAATGTGTCATTTATGCTGATTTTGGTTAAACATCTCTTTCAGAGTAAATCTGCCAGGAGACAAAATCACAAAGGTGACATTAGGACGGTTACACTTCAGTGAAACCACAGCGAATAACATGAGAAAAAAGGGCAAACCCAATCCTGATCAGAGGTTAGTTACAAACAATCTCAGAATGCAGGTCCAACCTATAGACATTCTATGTCCGAATATGCCTAGTTTCATTTTGTATAGTATACAAAAAACAGTATGCCAGAATGTCTCAATTCATAGTATTCACAAAAAACAGTAGACATAGAAGTAGAAGTACCTGGATGATACTTGACTATCCCATGAAGCCTCGAGAGGGTAGGTCATGTGACAGTGAAAACATGGCAGATGTAGTACCTCCAAATTTAATTCTTACTACCAATATTCATAATATATATACCGGAACAATATACTTTTTTCACAAAGTAAGTTGCAAATGTAGTACCTACTGGACACTATGCAATTTTGAATGCAGCTATACTCTCATTTTATAGGGCAGTAATACAACTAAACAAAGAGCTTCTGTTTTCACAGTTACAAACAACAGTTTACCTAAAATGATCCAGGCAAATCTGGACTAAACAAAGTAGCACTTTAGTGTAAAATCTTATTCAATTTGACAATTTTTCAAATTTTATATACAGGCCATTTCTTGATATTTCATGATTTTTGGCCAGGTGTTTGGTTCAGTTAGACAGTTACATGTATATTTTAAGGAGAATTATGTTCCAAACAGGTCTCTCAAAAAGATTTCTTAACGATTTTCCTCTAGTCTACTACTTTTATAGTGAACTTCAGGGATGCAAATTTTTCACCTTTTGGTGAAAGTTGCTTTTCTGGATCCAAAATAGGTCATGATCCAGTGTTTTCGGCATCTCAGAACAGTGTGATTGGTTCTGTTCCACGGAAACTTAAACACTTTGTGTTCGTCTTTGAAACACAAATGATGATATTTTTAATGATATCAGAGAAAAACATTCATGCTTAAAAAAGCTAATAAAGACATCAATAAAATAATCTATATGAATCACATTGATCAATGCATATACAAATATAGTCAATTGCAATTATAGTAACTAGCTGTATGTTGTTGCTTATGTTTCATAGGTACTTTAAGATGGTGGTTGGTCTGTATGCTACTGTAAAAGAGGAGCGTTTTCTGCTGGTTGCTAATGTTTCGGAAAGAATCATCGTCAGGGTAAGTTTTTGGACCATAACCATAACCCTAACCAATATATTCTGCCATGAACTCATCTATTTTCCTCAAGGACTGCTGCTTCAGTAATGGGAGCTTTCCTTTGGCCTTAATGTCATGTTGGTGTGTGAAAGTGGTTCTCAAAGTTTTATCATCTCTCCATCTAAAGGCCTCCAATCCTGGTCAGTTTGAGAATGATAGTGATGTGCTCTGGCAAAGAGGACAGAACCCAGAATCTGTGGTGTGTCACGGGAGGATTGGCATCAACACAGATAGCCCTGATGAGGCTTTGGTGGTTTGTGGAAATGCCAAGATAATGGGCAACGTCATGCATCCCTCAGACAGAAGGGCCAAACAAAACATTCAGGAAGTGAGTGTCTGTCTGCTTAGTCAATATAAAGACAAACTAAACAAAATGGCATCATATAAGGTTGGGATAGCAATGGCTTTCTCAAATGGATGGCCTTCCAAAAGTGATTCTGTTTACATCTAGTATTAACATTGGTCTTGATAGATCCAATGAGTGAAAACCACTAAAATGTTGTGTCTGTGATGTTGTAGGTGGACTCAACAGAGCAGCTCAAGAGGATTGCTCAGATGAGAATTGTGGAATATGATTACAAACCAGAGTTTGCCTCAAGGATGGGAATTGATCAGCATCACGAAACAGGTACAGGCTAAATTAGCATATACACTGCACTTTTTATAATTCAATGTCCTAAAGACAGATTCTCACAGATAAGGTGTCTCTTTGATTAGGAATCATAGCACAGGAAGTCAGAGAACTCCTGCCTTCAGCTGTAAGGGAAATGGGTGATATCACTTGCGTAAACGGGGAGAAGATTGATAATTTTCTCATGGTGGACAAAGTAAGCCTGTCAGATATTTGTTATTAATTGCAGTGACATTTTCTAGACATTTGAGGATGGTCTGAAAGTAATTTTGGTTGTTATGTCCTAAAGGAGCAGATTTTTATGGAGAATGTAGGTGCTGTGAAGCAGCTGTGTAAACTCACAGATAACCTTGAGACTCGTATTCAGGAGCTTGAGGTCTGGAACACTCGCTTGGCCAAGCTGAAGAGGCTGGGTAGCATGCGGTCCAGCAGCGGCCCTTCTGCTAAAGGGTTGGGATCGATTTTCTTAACTTTCCACACTGCATTTATCTCTCTATCCCTCGCAGATGCCTTCAAGTCTGATACACATTTTCTCAACAAACACGGAGCTCCATGCATCAGTGTTTCCTAGAGTCCAACACTGCACATTATCTAAGTTACCTAAAATAGACATTAGTTTATATACAGTATCAGCAAAGGAAACATTTCTAATTTTTACCTTGATGTACTAAAATAACTAGAACTGAAAATTAATAAAAACTATATAGTCATATTTGAAAAAAAAAAAAAAACAACCAAACAAAAAAACTAACAAAATTGACAAAAACCCACAACAAAATGACTGCAACTTTAACTAAAAATGTAAAAACTAAACTATTAATAGCTATTTCAGTTTATTTTAATTTTTGTTCATTGTTATCCAATCATAGTTCCCTTTCAATATTACACTCGTACTGCATCTTGCTAGATGCATATGGGAAAAAGCCTTTTTTCTCCTGAACTGAAGCCTTCTTCATTCACGCAGTGAAACTGCATGGCAGTGGTTCGTGCAGTGTATTAAAAAACGAACCAATGGCTAGGCTGCGGAGCTGCACAAGCCTATGGCAACCAAGCCTGCCAAAGCCCACCAGAATGGGCAGGGTGTCTGGCTATATAAGCGGGCATTCGCCACAGGATTCTCAGATTTCTTCTCCTTCAGCGACGACTCTACGCTCATCACTGATTCTGAAAGCCTGCTCGCTGTTGACACGCCTTCGCATCTGAAATCAGGACCACTCAGCACAGCTGACCTGCTTCTCCACCGCTACAGCGATGCAGCAGTTCTGGCCCATTTCCCCTGCCACCATCCAGCGATTCTGAAAGAGCTTATTTTCAACAGGTTACATTACGTTGTTGCAAATGTCGCGCTGCGAGTGTGGCCCATGCAGGGAAACTTGCACGATACAGAAGAGAAATGAGTATGTCATCTGTCTGTGCAGACCCCATGCAGAGACTGCTCACTCACTGCTTTTTTCAACTCGTGGACTGCCCCCACTGGAGGCAGCTCCGCTCTCCCGTTTCTCCTCTCTCAGCAAGCATCGGAGAGAGAAACAGCGAAGTCAGGGAGCTACCATGTTATCTACCCACAGTGCTGAGGACCCTGCCTTCGAGCCACTACAGTCTGCCAACATTCGATCGCTATCGCTGAAGACTGCTCTGCTTCTAGCACTGGCATCAGTAAAGCGATTGGGGAACTTCAGGTGCTCTGTATTAGCCCTGCCTGCCTGGAATTTCGGACCTAACAACACTAAAGTTATCCTGAAACCAAAGCACGTTTACGTACCTAAGGCAGGTCATTACAATCTCCGCGCTTCCTCCTTCTGAAGAGGACAGAGATCTATCTCTGCTCTGCCCCGTCAGAGCTCTGAGAATCTATATTGAGCATTCCGCCCCCCATAGGCTATATATATAATAGAAATATAACTCTTTGTCAACTTCAGTAACCGCACCAAAGGGCTTCTGGTCACGAAGCAAAGACTCTCTAGATGGATAGTAGACTCCATCTCGCTAGCGTACTCTTCCTTGGGCCTTCAATGCCCCATTGGAGTATGGGCCCACTCGACTAGAGGCATTGTCTCGTCTTGGACATGGTCCAGTGGTGTGTCTATTGAGGTTATTTGTGAGGCGGCCGGCTGGGACTCGCCATCCACATTTGCAAGGTTTTATAACCTGGAAGTCCCGGCCTTGCAGGCCAGGGTCCTTTCTGCTTGAAGTGACCAGACCACATAAACAGATCTGTTGGAGAGCCCTTGACCATACAGTTCACCTGTTAGCTCTCGACCCTTGGGTGTCAAAGTTACAGGAGTACTTTGGAACAATCATCCAGGCCGGGTGTGATCTCAGGAAGCTCAACCCGTCTTAGCCTTGGAACTTCTCTATGGGCAATGGTTGCTTATGGAAGTTTGATATCTTTAGTAGTTCCACTACATTAGCACGGCGTGATTGTACTGTGTTCCCATATGAGTGTTACCTGTTACCCAGTATGAGTGTAGTATCGACAGGGAACGTACTCAGTTACTTAATGTAACCTCGGTTCACTAAGATACGGGAACGAGTACTGCGTTGCTAGCCGTGCTGTGTAGCTGCACGACTCATCCGCCGCTTCAGTCGGAGTAACCTGAGAATCATGTGGCGAACGCCCGCTTATATAGCCAGATGCCCCGCCCATTCTGGCGGGCTTTGGCAGGCTTGGTCACCATAGGCTCGTGCAGCTCCGCTGTCTAGCCATTGGTTCGTTTTTTAATACACTGCACAAACCACTGGCCGTGCACTTTCACTGCGTGAATGAAGAAGGGTTCAGTTCAGGAGAAAAAAGGCTTTTTCCCATATGTGTCTACCAAGATGCAGTACTCGTTCCCATATCTCAGGGAACCGAGGTTACGTTAAGTAACCAAGTATGTTCAATTTAGTTTAGTTTTCATAGTTTTTGGGATTTTTGTAGTTTCAGTGTTTAGATATTTTAGAATTATTGTTTATTGATTGTTTATTGAGTTATTTCAGTAACTGGTATTTAACAATTTCACAGTCTAGTGTTGTTGTCTGGTACCATTTTCATGTAGGCAGGCTTTACATTTTATAATATACCTTGTATCAAAAACCTACATTAAAATTCATTTTTATTTCATTTAAATTTTCTGAGTATTTTTGTAGTATGTATTTTATTGTCTGTTTTTCCTAGTCATGCCAATTTTTAATTCTAATTTGATTTAATGAAAATGTTACCATTTAGTATCATTTTTTGATAACAATAATACAACTTCCAGAGTTGGGAAACACTTAACTGTAATGCTTATCTTTCCCAAAGTATGTAAATATCTTAACTTTCGTTAATAAACTTATTGTAGTTATAAGACTTACAGGATATTCAAAGTCATGAGAAAGATGGTAAAGATCTGTCTGAGTTCCTGTGAGTCTTGATGGCAGTGATGAAATGAATACACAGGAAATTCAGAACTTAGTTCCCTAATTCAACCTATTTTAAACTCCCTAAAAACATGTTTTACAAACATATTTATATTTATTTATTT